>NC_090698.1:46186269-46324083 GCF_040954835.1 Lepisosteus oculatus | reverse complement strand
CAGGAAACAATGGAGTGTGATGGGAGTGAGCATTTTTTACAAAAACGACTTTTCTTTTGTTCATCTTTCTCACAGGGTTACTTCACAGTCCTTTGCGCTCTGACATCTGGCACTGCCACCTTCACACTGGAGCTGTCCAGCTACGAAGCCATGACTGCCCATGATCAGAACACCCTTCTCAGCCGAATGACAGGAGTGGCATGAAGCCTTCAGCCAAACATGTTTGAAACAAGGAGTACAAGAAACTATTTAACTCTTGAAAGCATCAGGCTCATACAAAATGTAAACTGGGCTTTGTCTTTTAAGAAGGGGTTGAAAAGACCTGCATTTCCTTTCATGTGTTGTCATCCATTTTGCTGCAGGATATAACTTTGGAAACACACTAAACTGACTTCAAAGTTTGGAATTACCAGCTACAATTCTCTTAATAAATTATGTACAAAAGCTCTAAGAGTAGGATAGGTGATTGTTATGGATAAATTAAGATGTACTGAACAAAGTAACATTTTACACACATCAATAAAAAATTAAAATGCAGAAGCATTAAAAACGACCCCAAGAAAGCTAGTGCCTTCTTCTTTCAGTCTTATTTCCACAGTGGAGTCTTAGGTCATGGTTGAACTGAGTTTAACGGGACATATTTTAACATGGAGTGTTGCTAGGGCTGCAAATATCAGTACCTCTTCCAACAGGAGACACTTTAATGTTCAAATGCGGGACTTTCTGGGTCACAAGGGTCGGCTGGCAACCGTACTCGCCTCAAAAGCAAAGGAGTTCTCACGCGTCATTCTGTTGCGGTGGGAGACATGAGTGAGCACAGTGTTGATGAGCAAGTTGCTCAAACCTAACGTTTCCGAAGGGGTGGAACTGAAGTACGGGAATAATCACGAGGGTGGAGCATCGATAGTGTTACACCGAGATAACAGATTTGCAACTTTTTTTTTAGTCAAGAAGCAATGCAAAGAAGAACAATCTCCCACTCCTCCTCACTGAAACATTCACCGCAGTGGCAGCTCCTCCACCTTCTTCATCTCAAAACGCGACTCTAGCTCCACAAAAAAGATGAACGAGGTCAGATTTTGTAATTGGAATTGCATTTTCCAAATTCCAAAGTTGCAAATTTATTTTTATTTCTATTAATAATGTTTAATCTTCGGGTAAAATATTTGTTTCACCGGAGCATTTATTTTCAATTAACCTGAACGTCATTTTCGCAGATCGCGTCTTATATAGGTCACGTGCTCAATCTGTAAAGCGCCACGCAGCGATCAGCGCGTCATCTCTGAACTCACAATTGCATTATTACTGAGAGAGTGACGGATTGCTCAAGGGGTTAAAATGATCGTAGTTTCTCATAGGTTATTGCTTTAGCTCATTCTCTTCGTCAGGGCATATATAAAAAAAACGTATTGTACGCCCGGTAGTAATGGTCAAGAGAGTGGCAAACTATTGCAGCAAAACCTTCCCGGATTAGGAATACCGCAGCAAAGCAGAAAGGTACCTATAGATTTTAGGAGTAGTTACAGTACCCTTTAAGAGAAGTTGCTTTCACTGAGACTTTATCTGGTATAACATTAGTGTTTCACTATTTTTCTATTAGTTAGAAATAGTCTGGTATAATATTTTAAAAGTAAATTAATATGACGTGCGTGTAACACAAGAACAGTAAACTATGGTGCAGAAAAAAAACTTGCATGGCAGCGACAGAGTTTTATTTTTGTGCGGTTACTGCGCATTTGCAACCCTGCAACTTGGTAAACATCAGGCGAAGTGTATTTTCTGAATTGGACTGCTTGTTTCTACACTGTGTAACCAAAGTGGTAAAAAATACTGTTTTTTTACATTGGGTGTCCGCGGAAATCTGTCGATTTTCCGTTACGACCAGCTTCAGTAAAATGTCGTGCAAACGGTGCCCTTCTACACGCTACTTTGTGCAGAAGGTATGCAGAGGAAGAAGCATGAGAGCACCAGAATGAGCTCCCGTTTAACTATCCTGAAAGCAACGAATTCGTTTGATAAAAATCGATGTGTATATCAATGAAGATGTAAATTTGTACAGTTCAAGATTTGTACAAACTTGTGGGAGGGCATGGGGGTGTAGCGACGCTTTCCAGCACGTGGTGAACCGATGCGACCGCCTGTAAGAGATGGGAGTCGCAAACGCATCATTGTCCGAGGATCGGAGCAACAGAAACGTTTTTTTCAAGACAAGCAGTATCTTCATTCATATTTTTATCAATAGAAATACAAACATATCCAAAAACGATATAAAAAAAAAACAGTGGGGTGTGAATTCGAGCACTGGTCTTGTTACTTTTGGATGTGTGCTTACTTCATTCACCTACTGTAAGACGTTTTTTTTACACCAGAACCACACATCGTATTAAGAAAATAAATCTTTCCCGTTAAACATCTAGTAGCCAGTTCTGTCTAGTTCTTCTTGTGCCAGTTCTTCTAGAAAACGTCACCCATGTCATGAAATACAGTACATACTCTGTATGCACAATCCGTATCTCTACTGAATTTCTTTCAGTCTTCAAAGTACCTTTTTTTCTTCTTATGTTTTATGGTCCCAATAAATTAATTCCCTGATCACACTGTCTTTTCTTCTGATATTGCCAAGTTTTTGTCCTCTCTACCAGATTATGAACAGTGCATGATAAGGCTTTCTAGTAGTCTCACCTTGTAGTCTGTTTTCAGATCTGACCTTAAGACCCTGGCAGTCACATAGATCTTATGATGTATTCTGCATGTTGTCTTCTGTATATTGATTTATTTGGTACAATGATCTCTCCTGAATGTGCACTTTCCTAAGAAACAATGTTTTCTGAAAACTGCTATGTAAAATAAAGATTAATAATCGGTATACATATCACATAGGTAATATCAATCGCCAGACAGGATTGTACTATAGGCATCTGGGTGTTTATGATGATTTTTTCATGTTAATTAGAACAATAAAATTACAAACAAAATGTTTGGGTATAAAACAAGAAGTGTGTAGCTTACTCCCTTCAGCATTGAAGCAATACATAAGGTTTGCAACAGTAGTAAAATCTCATTTATAATACTGCATTCATTTGTATTCACCATACCTCTAAACTTACATTAGGTAATTAAATGTTCAGACTTTTATAGTTCAGTCGATTGGTGAATCCATAAAAATGAAAGATGTGAGAGATATTCTAGTTTTTAAAAATCCAAGGAGTGTAGATAGGGTCAAGCAGTTTTTGTAGCAAAAGAGCCACAACTTGAAACTAAAAGAGAATTAATTCTTGAAACATGCTGTGGTATTGATGCTTCAATAAAATGGCTGGGCTGCTTGTTACTTTGGAGAGCTGTGGGTGCTTTTAACAGGATTCCTAGTTAGGTGTCTTAAGGCCCAATCTGGGCTCCTTGAAGTAGCAGCTAGAAATGGGATCCATATACAGTTAGGGGTGGCTTCTCTTTGTTCTTCAGATTACAATCTGTATGTCTAATATTTTTTTTTAAATCATCAAGGAGCTGAGTTGCATTAACATTCATCTTTTATAAACATGCTGCTTATAAACTCTGCAAGTACAAATCAGCAAATAGATAATATTAGCAGTAAGTACAGCCCCCTATTACTGTTTCTCCAGTTGTAAATTATAGAATAGAACTGCCTGCTTAGAGTTTGCTGCATTTTGGTTTATGAAATCATTAAGAAGAGATTTAGGACAGTCTATACAGGTCTGAATGTTTGTAATCCCATATTTTTCGTGTTTGATTTATACATTCCATTACATCTGTCAATATGCGATGTTACTATTGTAATGCTTGAGTTGAGTACAGATAACACATCACAACTCTTTGAGGAGTTTTGCTTGAGTGTCAGTTTTAATACTTGTCATTTTTAAAGTAGCAAATCAGAATAGTTTGTAATGAAAACTGTGTTAAGTAAGTAGACTGGATCCAGTGATATCACTGTCCAAATTTGGACATTTTATTGAAGCAAACAGGATTTTACTGTTTGGACTCCTTGGAAGAGAAGGAGATTACATAAGCTACTACTGTTCTTGAGTCCTCAGGTTCATGTTCTCAAAAGAAATGAAAGTAGAGATGATGAGCTGAGAACTGTACTTAAATTGAATACAAATTATCACTATATCAGCTGTCTGTCAACATGGTAGCTAAAACTGATCTACATGTTTTAAATGTCTCTTGCACTCTTTCTACATCAAATATTTAAGGATATTCAGATTCAATTACAGTACATGGAAATGATAAAATATGTAAATTAGTAAAACATGCATTTGCTACAAAAACTGCTGTTTTTCTGGAAATCAGACATTGAGGATTAACAAGCACTAAGAACTTCATTGTTCCTGCCTCTCAGATGGACAGAGATCCCTGGTCTCCCCACCTGAGTGGCTCCTCTGAGAAAGACCTGCAGTTCACTAGAACAATGAATATAAGTCAGAAAAATGCCAAACGTGCCAAACGCATTGGTAAGTACCTGATTTATACTTTCTAGACTATTAATTTCAGGCTGAGTAATGAGTTGAGAACTGTAGTTATCAGTGTGTATACAGTCTATTTTGAATTCTTTAGCTAATTCTGAATCCAGAGAAAAAGGAGTAATTTAGGCTTGCATTAACTCCACCAAAATCATTCCAAACATTTCTGTCCATGGTGTGGTAAAAGAAAGTGAAGTACATTTCCCTCCTTGTGTGAGGAAAAAGACATGTGCTCCTGGTAGGGAGTAGTCTGTGTCAGTAACATGCAGTATGTTGGCAGGGCTGGAGGAGGTGAAGTGGGTTGTGCGTGTGCAGTGCTATATGCATGAAACACCAGGCACATTGAGAGGTCTTGCATGATTAGCAGTTGCTGAACAAAAATATTTTCTGCTGTCCCTCAGAGCTGAGGATGTGATCAAGATAAATTGAAATTAAGACTAAATTAACAGAGCTTTGATGGGATTAACCTGCTTTGCCAATGTGCACTGATTCCCATTATTGGTGTTTGTGTGGTCACCTGTTTTGTTGATTCCTGGCTTTTCAATGCATCTGCCCTCTGCTGCCTCTTTCTTCTCCCCTGTCCCAAACTCTGTCATGGCAAAATACAGTAGCAGCTTGTTCTGAACTTGGCAGCAAGCTAGGGAGTAAGATTATTCCTCTTCAGAGACTGATATTTGTAACTGATCAGTATTAAAGCAATGTTTCTCAACCCTGCTTCTGGAGTATCTTTTAGTTTTCCTTCCAGCTGGTGGTACAGTGGTGAGCACTGGCTCACTTCCTGGCGTGCTATCTGCAACACTAAATTAAATAAAGTGGTTAGAAAATAAATGTGATCTAGTTGCTTTTTTTATTTTTCATGAATGCCTTTCCTACTGTGTCCTTCAGGTGAAGCCCTTGAGAATTGCCCTGTGCTAACTAAAGCCACGCTTGTGCGTTCTCGCTGCTTCTCCAATGGAATCAAGCCTGTGCCGCCGAACGCCCAACCCAGGTCTGTCCATGACACACGGCCCTCAGAAATGTACACATTGCAGACACATTCAGAGCAATTAAAATGCTGCCTTTACAACTCAAGACGGTTGTGGCTTTCATAAACAGTGCACTGAAGCTCGTTTTCCAAACTTGTTACTCAGTTTTTGCTTACTGCCACACAGGTAGCCTACTACTTTTAGAAACATCTTTTCTGTTTTTGTGTGGGGGCTGGAGTGAAGAGTGTTGATAAAATTAGCTTGTTGTTGTCCAAGCTTGCATCTTTTGTGGTTTTATGTGCTTCAAAGCAGGACTGTGAACTTGGCAAGGGAGTGAACACAGTTGACAACACTGCTCGAACTCTGTAAAGATGACAGAGCAGTGTTTATCATTTTTTCACTTTTCTCCACTGTCTCCATTTGTGTCTTGCCTGCAGGTCCGATAACTCCCCTTCATCAGTAGCAAGGCCTCGCTTGGCTGGAGTCCCCTCCAGAAGGCTGATGGCTGCTTCGAGAGTGGAGTACAGCCCCAACCAAGGTGCTGACAGCTGGAGCTGCTGGCCTGTCATTTGTTTGAATGTGTTTGGTTGTGTGTATGAGTGTGTGCTGAGTAACCATCTGTGGGACTGGGCAAAATGGAAAGTAACCTAATCAGTACAGCTCTAGGTTTGAGCAATACAGGACAGTAGAGGTTGAAACTTCCTGTCTGCTGGGACTCATTTAGAGTTAAAGAGATAAAGAAATAAAGAACTTGCCTATTTTCCTTCTTGGTCGGTTCTTGCATTTGCCCTCCTTGTGTTGAGGTTGGTGCGAGTGTCAGTGTGTCTGCTACTGTGGGCTGTGGTGTTGTGAGATTGGTGAAAAGGGTGACATTTCTGAAGGGTGTTGAGAAATTTTGACCTTGTTTTGCAGGGGTGACCTCAGATGTGAGTGAAGTGGGACAGCAACTGATCTATTCTAACGGGCCTGCTGAGCCTGAGGAGGACAGGCAGATAGTGGTGTCCCCTCCTGCTGCCAGACCCCCGGGCCGAGTGCCCCGCAGAGTGTCCAGAATCCCCACATGTGAGTCGGCAGCACCATTGGTTAAGATGTCACTAATGATAACAGGGACTGGTACCAGAGTTACATACTGTACAAAAGCTCACTGGTAACAAAAACTCTCTCATGGCCTGTAAAGAGGGATTTATTACAGACTTGATACTATTTCTTTCTGACATCCGACCTTCGTAACTGTATATAAAAAAAACTTACCTTTTTATCCATGATCCAGGATTCTCCAGCAGCATTGAAAAGAAATGTTATTATAACTAATAACAACTAATCTGTTTCAAAGACCTTTAGAACTCTCAAGGACTTGTGAACTGATCTGTAGACAATGGGCACAAATCAAGCCGCGCTAGAGATAACAGCACAACCCAGGATTTATTGAACTCTGAGGTGTGGCCATGCCAGTTCACATTACTGTACACATTACAGTTCCAGCTGTACCAACACACCAACAGATGGCGTGACAGAGTTTTGAGTATTGGGTGTGAAGTTTTGGTTCTGTAAGGCAGTAGATCATCAGGTGACAAAAGCTCACAAGGTGATGATATCTCCAGATTCACCGAGAAAATCCCAAGGAGCTCCTTCAGAGTAAGCAAACTCATTTGCAGTAGATTCTGGCCAGAATACAGGTGGGTTTTGTTTTTGTTAACCCCAGCAACTCTGCTTCCCCCACCCAGTTATCCCAGAGCCTTGCCAGCCCCAGGTTTCAGGGAAGAAAGGGCTCCTGAGGATGTCACAGAACAGTGGTGGAGAGGACTCGGACATGCAGTTCCTGAGCCCCACCAACCCTTCTGACAGAGAGAGAGGTGGAAGACTGGTAGTGGTTACAGTCAGGTTGATTTGCACAACTTGACTTCCATGTGGTGAAAGAGCAGGGGACTTGATGTAGTGTTTTAGCAACAATGGCAACTTGTTAGGAAGACTGCCATCCTGACTAACCACTACAGCCTTCACAGTAGACAAGCAGTCCTCACCCTTTATTCTTCTTAAAGGTGAAGTGGAAATATAGTTTCCTCTCAGAACGTTATGTTCAGACAGTATGTGTAAGCCCTGTCTGTGTTCTTCAGGTGAAACCCAGGGAAGGACCTTCCCAGAGCTCCTCAGAGCCTCTCAGATGTGCTCCACAACCTGCCGCTGTGTATTCAGTGGGATTAAACCCGTGCCCCCGATCTCTAGAGGCACAAAGCCCTTGCCCGACAGGGACCAGGGCATGCCCAGGGACTCCGGAAAGGCCGGCCAGACAGGGCGCCCCTTGGAGCGCCCAACGGAAAATAACCTGCAGGTTTATGGAGAAGAGGAGGCAGTGGACTACGAGGAGGTCAGAACACACCAGGGCCTTTCTAACCCACATATCATCATTTAAATGTGCAGAAAAAGGAAGGGATAAGAGCTTGCTTGTGTAGTTTTATTTGGTTATGTTCTTCAGGAGGTTTCAAGGTTTCATTCCCAAGTCTTTTCTATTTTGCTTTGCACAAAAAGTACAATAAGCTGTGCGAATGCACTGGCAGTGAGAGCCCAGCTGGGTTAGGAACTGAGAAGGAATGTTAAAGGCTTGTGTCTTTTGTGTTCTTCAGAGGCCGAACTCCCTCAGGTTCCTGCAGTACACTGTGGCAGAGGAGCAAGACTTGCTCAGCTCACCCCCACACAACTTCCTCGATGGCATCAAAGCCGGGTCAGTCCACAACAGCTCATTGCCCACAGACACACGCCACCTTTACAAATAACAACGCCTACAAAAAAAGCTGAGACAAAAAAACCCAAAATATACTAAAAGCAACAGTTAACATAGTTGAGCTGCGTCAGCATGCATAGGCTTCAAAGGAACAACTAATAGATTTATTCCATGCTGAAAAGAGAAGAAAGAAAACACAAAGTTTCGGCTGTGGAGCCTTCTTCAGGTGTGAGTTAGTTAACATATTCAGAATGATGAAGTTGTCTGCTTGTGGATCATGCTTGCATCTTTTTCTTTAGTGGCTTTTACATGCTCCATAGCAGGGCTGTGAACATGGTGATTTTTTAATGTCTCACTGACAGAAAGTGTCCTATATTTACAATGTTTTTTGTACAGATAAAACTTTGTGGAGGGCACGGTGGACATCACAACATTCTTGCCTGTGGGGTTGGGGATCACAAAATTGACAGCTCTGTTCCAGCTCTGTAAAGATAACTGTCAGAGCAGTGCTGATCGTTATTATTTTTTTCACTTTTCTCCTCTATGTCTCTGTGTCTTCCCTGCAGGTCCGATAACTCCCCTCCTTTAGCAGCAAGACCTCGCTTGGCTGGAATCCCCTCCAGAAAGCTGATGGCTGCTTCCAGAGTGGAGGACAGCCCCAACCAAGGTGCTGACAGCTGGAGCTGCTGGCCTGTCATTTGTTTGAATGTGTTTGATTGTGTGCTGAGAAACCAGCCGTGAGACTGGGCAAAACTGAACAGTAATTAAACATTACAGCTTGGGTTTTGAATGGGGCAGTCTGTTTCAGTTTTTTCTTTTCTAGACTAGATTACTGCATTTCCTACACAGTAGCTGTTCATTATTGCTGCCTACTGGGTCTTATTTAGAGATAAAGAAATAAAGAATAACACCTGCCCACATTTTTCTCAGTTGATTTTGGCATTTGTACTTCGGCATGAGTGTCAGTGTGTCTGCTGTTGTGGGTTTTGACAGGTGAAGGGTGTTGAGAAATGCGGACTTTGTTTTGCAGGGCCTGGTGAGCCTGAGGAAGACAGGCTGATAGTGGTGTCCCCTCCTGCTGCCACACCCCCGGCCCGAGTGCCCCGCAGACTGTCCAGAATCCCCAGACGTGAGTCGGCTGCACCATTGGTTAAGATGTCACTAATGATAACAAGGACTGGCTCTGAAGGATAATTTCAAAACACAGACATCCCATTCCAATTGGTCAAATTCCCATGCATGAACACAACCTACTGTACGTGATTTCTTCTCCTATTATTATTTTCTGAGGAAAAACAGAGGAAAATTAACTATTAAGCTTTGATTCTTTGTTAAATTATGCGTTATGTGATGCATTATGTGATAGTTAGCCCACAGAGGAATGATAATATCAGATGGGAATGCAAGCTTTAACTAATCTAATGTAGTCAATGTCACTCTGGATCATGATGATAGACTGTGATAGACTCTGTGTCAACAAATGTGTAACTTTGGGAGAGATGTGATGTTTTTTAAGTCATAACAATTTGTTGGTATAATTTCTGAGCCTCAATTTGGTGTGTTGCTTTAAGTCTAATCTGGCTATTATCACATTATTACTTTAATATTGTTGTGTCCATTTCAGTGATGCCTATCAGACCATGTAATTAAATCATATATTCCAACTCACTAAAACATTGCTTTGGTCACTTTGCCTCTATAGGAGTGTTGGGGAGCTCCACTCGTGTTGCTTCTCATCAGAGCCTGATGTCGTGCCCTGGGCAAGGCATCAGCACTGGCAACACAAGTGTCGAGCCCCTGGCGCGAGTCTATGGGCAGGCAGTCCAACAGAACAGTTACCCCCAGGTCCAGGAGGTTAGTAAGAGTTCCTTATTTCTCTTTGCTTTTGTTTTGAGGTTTTTACAAACAAAACTTTTGAGTTTCAAAAAATGCTCTGTAGGTCTTTCATTTTTGTGTTTCACCAATGTCCTAGTTTTTTATAATACCTTCTACAGTATATTTATTTATAAACACTTCACATCAAGACATCAAAAACAATTTAGACATCAAAAACAATCAAGATTAGTAATAATGTCTCCATCAGCATATGTACTCTGTATACTGTAATGCCATAGCACACAAGTGTAACTACAGTATATTATGATCAAGTCCTGTCTACGTACTGACCTAATATTCACAACAACAGTATTTGAAGCCCTATACAGACAGTATTCTGGAATAGAATATTAGAGTATTTAGATATAAAAAATACAGCCTGGAAATGAATTGACCCAATAATAACAAACAGCAAAAATGTCTTCAGGGGTTCACTATATAGGAAATAATAATGATACAGGACTAATATGTTTCTTTTTCCATCTATAGTATATTTGGTATTTGAGGGATTTGATCATTTTGGGACCGGCCAGATTGCTTACAATGATCAGACTCAGTTATTTATCTCAGAAATTAAAACATTTTTACATTTTTGTAGACTCTGGTGGATAACTTGTGAAAGCCTTTAGCTTGCTTTTAGAAAACACCTATCAAATCCCTTGCATGGCACTTTCATCTATGTACTGTACTTAATTATATCAGCAGCATTATAGAGTTGCCGTCATATGGCTGTAAGTTATGTTACGGCAGCAAAATATAGAGGAAACTCAAAATAAAATGCAAAAAGGCTTGCCAGATATAATAATAATAATAATAATAATAATAATAATAATAATAATAATAATAATTGCTTACACTTATATAGCGCTTTTCTGGACACTCCACTCAAAGCTCTTTACAGGTAATGGGGTCTCCCCTCCACCACCACCAATGTGCAGCATCCACCTGGATGATGCGACGGCAGCCATAGTGCCCCAGAACGCTCACCACACATCAGCTATCAGTGGGGAGAAGAGCAGAGAGTAATGAAGGCAATTCATAGATGGGGATTATTAGGAGGCCATGATTGGTAAGGGCCAATGGGAAATTTGGCCAGGACGCCGGGGTTACACCCCTACTCTTTTTGAGAAACGCCCTGGGATTTTTAATGACCACAGAGAGTCAGGACCTCGGTTTTACGTCTCATCCGAGGGACGACGCCTGTTTACAGTATAGTGTCCCCATCACTATACTGGGGCATTAGGACCCACGTGGACCACAGGGTGAGTGCCCCCTGCTGGCCCCACTAACACCTCTTCCAGCAGCAACCTTAGTTTTAGCAAACTATGGAAGATATTAACAGACGTTCGGGAGGGATAACAATGACAAGTCAATCTCACACAGCTGTTCCTAATCACCAGCATTATAAAACTAGCTACATACAGTATACTGAACTCCAACACCTCCCTTCGCATTTATCTCAAACATTCCTCCTACGCCCCATCTCCACCTTGCAGCTACCCCTCGGTTCACTCAAATGACTGGGGTTCGAGACTGCTTGTCTTATGGCCAGGAGGCTGCCTATTAACCAGATGGGTTAAACCAAATTTTTCTAGGTAGGTATTGCTAGCATTCACAAAACATTCAGTTCTTGGATGTTGTTGTCCCTAGTGAAATAAATGTTATGAACACAACTCTACTGGCATCCAATAATAATATTTATAAGACGCAGTAGAAAAATATATATAGAATTTATGGAAATGTCTTTAAATTGTGTTTGTGTCTTTAATGATTGGGATTAGACTCTGAATATACTGTATGCGTATGTATAATAATTTTTTTTTTATAGTAGAATTTTTTTTTATACTGTACTCCCCCAAAAATACACACAACAGCAACCAAGTCCTGAGGGTGACAAGTAGTTAGAAAAATGTTTTGTTCTTCTCTTTTTAGAAAACGTAAGTAAATTAAATCATATCTGTTCTGTCAATTTGTATGATTTTTTTTTTACAATCCAAGTTGTTTATGCTACAGATGATATATTCTTGTGCAATTTAGTTTTAGCTGAGATCTGAGCAGTTGATTACTCTAAACACTATCCTTTCCTTTCCTTTCACTATCCTGTTCCCAGGGTGATTTTATTGCTGGCTACACAATTGCAATTTCTTTTTCTAATTTGCTAATACTGGCACTGACACTGATACTGACAATACATCAGTACTGTTTTTTTAGGTGGAGCAAGTACAAGTAAATGTATATGAATACTATGAATCACAATTCAGTGCTGTGAAACAATTTATGTCATGGGGTCCAACAGTAAATATTTCAGAGGACTCAAAGTAAAAAAGTTTACCAGGATTAGTCCAGCTGGTCTCAAAACTGAGCCGGGCCAGGATTGCCCAGGGTTAACTTGTGCTTTTCTGTTATTACAGACACACAAGATGGGGCACGTCCAGGACCGGTGGAGGAGCGTGGGGAGTCTTAAGAAACGCCTGCGCATGATAGGGGGGGATGGATCTGCAGAGGAGAGGGATAACATCTCTTTTCCCCCTCTGAAGAGTACCCCCCATATCGCAGGTCAGATCAGCATCTCCCACACATCTGCACTGATTTTCTTTCTCACTTTCTTCCACCACTTTCTTTCAAGGTCAGGTTTTTTTCCTTCTTCTAGAGCTTTTTTACTGATGCCCCGAGGCAGACGCCTTTCACGATCTGCTTTAGTCAAATCAGTGGTGACCAAACTGATCACAGAACGTTTCCCCACTCTGTTGTGACCTTTAGATGAGCTGTCCCCTGCCCTTAAAGGGAAGAGAAGAGATGGTCCAGAGCAGCCTGGGCTGCAATCCTTCTCTAGGCCCGAGCTGGCCCTCACCCAGAGCCTTCAGTTTCTGGCCTCTGACGACTGGTAGGCATAAAGCAGTACAATCAGCATCCACCTATTCCGTTTTCTAT
Source organism: Lepisosteus oculatus (assembly GCF_040954835.1). Taxonomy (NCBI): domain Eukaryota; kingdom Metazoa; phylum Chordata; class Actinopteri; order Semionotiformes; family Lepisosteidae; genus Lepisosteus; species Lepisosteus oculatus. Next base: position 46,311,115 of record NC_090698.1, on the reverse strand, counting down.
GAATACAATTCTGACTAGTGAAAATACAGACCTTGTTGCCCATAGCTCTATACAGTTAGACCTCTTTCCTTGTCCTGGTTGATGTATTTCTTTCCGTTCACTGAATTCAGGGAGAGGAAGGTTGATGGACTGAGCTTTATAAGGCGTCTGTCCCAGCATCACCCTGTCATCCTGATCAGCAGACTGCACGATGTCTCCCTGGCGCTCGTGCAGGAGGTGTGATCTCTCCAAAATATTAATTGTTCATTTGTATGATTGCTTTTCTCTGTTTTTGTATCCATTCTGAACCATTCATATAGAATGGTTCAAGAGAGGGGCACAGACGAGGCTCTTCAGTGCTGACGGTGGTTTGCCTTTCCCCAGGTGAAGAACTTGCGATCAGCTGTGTCTAGGATGGCAGTGGTGTGTCTGGGAGACGTGTTCACCTTCCTGAAGAGAAGGATGGACCCGGAACTGGGGAACACAGTGAAGGTGCTGCTAGAGAAAGCCGGAGAATCGAACACATTCATCCGACAAAGTGTAGACAGCACACTGGACTGCATGGTGCAGAGCTGTACCCCTGCTCGTGCAGTCAACGCGCTGCTGAATGGAGGTCTGAGGTGAGGGCAGAAATATACAGAATAGAATAATACCCAGAATCTTAGGGTCTGACTTCAGGAGCTGTGAAGGGTCATTTACGTTTCATGGAGCTTGAAATCAAAGCATGTATTAAAGAATGTTTACTACAATGTTAATATCCATTCGTTTTCTAACCACTTTCTCCAATTTAGGGTCATAGGGTAGCTGGAGCCTATTTCTGCAAACAGCGGGTGTAAATCAGCCCAAACCTTGGACTTGTCACCAGTCCGTCACAGGACAGACACACAGACACAGACACGTGCACACTCACACCAGAAACACATGAGAACACACAAGCAGATAGCACCCCAGGTCCGAAATTGAACCCATTGGACACTGCGTGGCAGCAATGCTAACCACTGCGCCACCATGCTGCCATACAATGCTAACATACAGTACTTAAAAAAATATAAAAAACAACATTAGACAGTTAAATATAATTTTTTATCATTTTAAAAGAAATCTGGTTAAGCATTGGAAAATGAGGTCCACATTGCCAATGGTTAGGTGACAGGTTGATATGGTTTCAATCAAAGTAACAGCTCAGTAATATACAATACAATGTTCTGTGTGCACAGTCACCTGAACTCCAGAGTGAGGGCGTGTATGGCTCATCACCTGGCAGACCTGGTGGAGAGGATGGGTGCACATAACCTCCCCAGGGATATCACCAACCGCATCCTGCCTGCTGCCACTCGTCTGGCACAAGACGCCTCCCAGGAAACCAGGTACAAGCTTGCTCTTTTCCTAGACGGGTAAGATGGTGATATGCTTCAAGGAGCCAGCTTTGCAACTCCGTGGTGCAATGAGTCTCATGCAAAGATTTGTCATTTCAGACACTTTGGACAGCGGTTGTTGTCTTCCCTGAAGGACCGACTTTGAGCAAGAGGTACTGTCTGTGGTCTGCGGTCCTGTATTTTATAGTACAGCTCTAATTTTAAAACAGAAACATTTCATTTCCTTTTAATTGAAAATGTAGGTCTAAAATGTATAAAATCACAATCTACATTCACAAACACATTCAATAGGGGACAATATACATCATTAATAGTCAGACTGTTTATTTAATTAAAATGAATATTACATTTAGTATGTGCTTTAGAAAGTTATAGAGTATTAAATATTGTAATACATTTCTACCAATGCATTTTTTAGGTTATCCTTTTACATTCATAGTACTAATCTGGAATATGTTTAGCTTCCAATGTATTTAAAGGTATCGCTCACTAATTAAAAACTACTTTATTTTTTTAAATGTCTGTTATTCATAATCAGTGAATGAATTAAAGCAATAACTGAATTGTGTGAAAGATGAAAAATGAAAGTACTGTGGCAGGCCTGTTCTGGTACACCCTTAATTAAATGTAGATGGGCTGGAGCTTGAGGCTCCCAGTGATGTTGCTTGACTGATTGATGGACGTATTGTATTCCGTATGCTTCATGTACATGATCACCCAGCCATTGTCTATCCTGGTGCCAACTTCCACCTTTACCAACTCTCCCACTTTTGTGTCTGTTAGACTTCCACAGAGAATAAAATCAGAAAGTTCACAAAAAGCTGGATGTGAGCTGTTGACTAAGTGCACTGGAAGCAAGCGCCCTTGATGGAAGGCTGATTTCTAGAAAGTAGTCCCCAAAATGAATAAACCGATATAAGAAAACATAAGAGAAATATATGTAGAAAGAAAAGTCATTGCTTATTGCAAGACAGAAGTTAAAGATGCAATTGTTAAATATTCTGAGCAGCCCAGGGCACAATACATAGAGGTTAGAAGAAGTGTTGTGCTGTTTTTTACAATTGGCTTTGTTAAACCAATATGCTAACAACAAAATCAGTTTGGTTTCTTTCAATTTGATTTAAAAATACTACTCAAATATCAAATGCTATATTAAATGTTTATTGCTGTATTTAGTCTTAATCTATTCAAATCTATCGAAAAATAGATGGGGCAAAAGACAGGGTTTTTAGTGACAGAATAAATATTTTTTATAGAACATTTAAGCTTGTCTGTCCTTCAGGTTTCATTACAATATGGGCTTTGTTGTTTAAAAACATGTTTAACAAAATATTCATCAGGAAACAATGGAGTGTGATGGGAGTGAGCATTTCTTTACAAAAATGATTTTTCTTTTGTTCATCTTTCTCACAGGGTTACTCCACCATCCTTCGCTCTGTGCCATCTAGCACTGCCACCTTCACACTGGAACTGTCCAGCTACAAAGCCACGACTGCCCATGATCAGAACACCCTTCTCAGCCGAATGACAGGAGTGGCATGAAGCCTTCAGCCAAACTTGTTTGAACCAAGAAGTACAAGAAACTGTTTCACTCTTGAAAGCACCAGGCTCAAACAAAATACAAAATGGGCTTTGTCTTTTAAGAAGGTGTTGAATAAACCTGCATTTCCTTTCATGTGTTGTCATCCATTTTGCTGCAGGATATAACCTTGGAAGCACACTAAACAAAACCTATGTACAAAACCTCTGACTAAGAGTAGGATAGGTGATTGTTATGGATAAGTTAAGATGTACTGAACAAAGTAACATTTTACACACATCAATAAAAATTTAAAATTCAGAAGCATTAAAAATTACCCCAAGAAAGCTAGCGCCTTTTTCTTTCAGTCTTACTTCCACCGTGGAGTCTTAGATCATGTTTGAACTGAATTTAACGGGACATATTTTAACATGGAGTGTTGCTAGGGCTGCAAACATCAGTACCTCTTCCAACAGGAGACACTTTTATGTTCAAATGCGGAACTTTGTGGGTCACAAGGGTCAGCTTGCAACCGTTCTCACCTCAAAAGCTGAGGAGTCCTCACGCGTCATTCTGTTGTGGTGGGAGACATGAGTGAGCACAGTGTCGTGTGTTGATGAGAAGTTGCTCAAACCTAACATTTCCGAAGCGGTGGAATGGGCAGTACGGGAATAAATATGATGGTGGAGCGTTGATAGTGCTACGCCGAAATAACAGATTTGCAATTTTTTTTAGTCAAGAAGCAATACAAAAAGAAAAAAATCTCCCACTCCTCCTCACTGAAACATTCATCGCAGTGGCAGCTCCTCCACCTTCTTCTAAATTAAATAAAGTGAACTAGCGCTTCATCAGTAAATCCCCGTAAATGCCCAAACCCTACAGAACTGGTGCCTTCAGAGAGCACACTACATCTGTAAAGATGACAAAGCAGTGTTTATCATTTTTTTCACTTTTCTCCACTGTCTCCATTAGTACCTCTAGGTTTGAACAGTAAAGCACAGTAGAGATTGAAACTTTCTGTCTGCTGGGACTCATTTAGAGTTAAAAAGATAAAGAAGATAAAGACCTTGCCTATGTCACGATTATAGTCCCCCCTCCTTAAGGGTGCTCCAGCCCTTTCACTTGTGACTTTATTCTATGCACCTGCTCCCTATTCCCAGCCCAACTTAAAAGCCAGGCGCTGACGCTCATCCGGGCTCTGCATCTGATTTCCATATTGTGCGAGTCCGGGACCTGGAAGCGCCTGGTCCCGTTAAGGTTTTAATCTCGGGTCCCGTTCCTGTTCCCTGTCCGCCGGTTCCGACCCGGCCTTCGTGGTTTTAATTCCCTTCTTTTGATGGATCTCCTGGTTTTGGACTTACTCGTGTGTTTTTGGATACTCTAAGGATTACTCTCTGGGATTGTTCGCCTCGGCCACACCCCGTGCACCAGCGCACCTTGGACACGCCCCCCTGTCTTCAGCCCCGTTTTACTGCATGACGTTTCCCTAGTGTTTCCCCACTCCGTCGGACTGTGTCGTCCGCATAGGGTCCGGAAAGAACTGTTCGTTACAGCCTATTTTCCTTCTCAGTCAGTTCTTGCATTTGCCCTCATTGTGTTAAGGTTGGTGCGTGTGTCAGTGCGTATGCTGCTGTGGGTTTTGATAAGTGAAGGGTGTTGAGAAATGTTAACCTTGTTTTGCAGGGGTGACCTCAGATGTGAGTGTAGTGAGACAGCAACTGACCTATTGTAACGGGCCTGCTGAGCCTGAGGAGGACAGGCTGATAGTGGTGTCCCCTTCTGCTGCCAGACCCCCGCAGAGTGTCCAGAATCCCCACATGTGAGTCGGCTGCACCATTGGTTAAGATGTCACTACTGATAACAAGGACTGGCTCTGAAGAATAATTTAAAAACACAGACATCCCATACCAATTGGTCAAATTTCCATGCATCAACACAACCTTATGCATTATGTGATAGTTAGCCCACAGAGGAATGATAATATCAGATGGGAATGCAGGTTTTAACTAATCTAATGTAATCAGTGGGACTCTGGATCATGATGATAGAGTGTTTGTAGACTCTGTGTCAACAAATGTGTAACCTAGGCAGAGATGTGATGTTTTTAAAGTCATAACAATTTGTTGGTGTAATTTCTGAGCCTCAATTTGGTGAGTTGCTTTCAGTCTAATCTGGCTATTACCATATTATTATTTTAATTTTTGTTGCGTCCATTTCAGTGATGCCTGTCAGACCATGCTTTTAAATCATATTTTCCAACTCACTTACACTTTAAAAATAAAACAGGTGATGCAGTTATTAATATTGTTTTTGAAATGTTGAGCATTTCTTATGTTGGGTACATAGAGGGTATCTTCTAAGAAACACATTTGTAGAGAATGTTTAAACCAAAACATTTACATTAGTTCTTGTTATTGCTTATGACATGACTTGCTTCTACTGTGTTGCTTTTTATTTACTCAAACATTCCACTTTCATTTCTTTAATTCAAGTATCTCCTTTGCCCACAGAGGTAGGGTGTTTTTCTTAAAAAGGCTCCTATGTATTTTCTCCATGAGATTTGTTTGAAATTGGGACAGAAAATCTGTATTTGTAAGGTTCAGTATGTAGCGATTAAGATTTAGAGTCTGTCAGTGTTGCAACTTGTAAATCAGTGTGATGGGCTGTGCTGCAGTTGTTTTTGAATAGGATGGAGTTCACCAACTGAACCAAAGGAGAGAAATGGCAGCTAGATGGAAGTGCATTTAAAACCAAGAACAGGAGGCCCATCTTTATGCAAAAGGTTGTAGGAGTCTGGATCAAGCTAACCAGCTATGTTGTCAGATCCAATCCAATACCCTGGTTTCAAATGAGCCACTAATTACCAAATAGGCTAAATTACCTGTGGGCAGGCAGTCCAACACAAGTCAACCCTACATTGAGGACGTGAGTAAGAGGCTGTAGTGTCAAACAAATGACAAAGTTCAGGTGTCTGTGAAGCAGAAGTCTCTTTATTCATATGCATATGGAAGTCCGGCTTGCAACCACCAGACTTAAAAAATAAGTAGCTGAAGATGGTCCTTTATACCTTAAAACACAAAGAGTTACTATGACATATTCTAAACAAATGATGAAACAGCAACACTTGCCAATTAATTATATCTAAGTTGCGGACTAGACAACAGTTAGTTCTTTTCATATTCTGGGCGTACAGACAGCTTACCAAAATCTTACTGACCAAGGACAGGCAGCATCTTTATATACATTTGAGCACAAAGCCTACGTCAAGCCACTAGACTGTATAGTTTGCAAAAACATACAAAATCAAGAAAATGATATTATTATCTCACGTCCTGGGCATCTCTCATCTCTTCATTCTTCAGTCCTTTATAGAAATACAAACCCAACATGAGCTCTGATTATTATTTGTGGCTGATAAAGTATTGATTCAATATCCCCATTTATCAAAGTAAAACTCCTTACACTTAACAGGCACACTGTCGGCCCCCCTCAGGAAGCCCATCAAACACAGAAACAGTAACAGCATAATAATTAATGTTCATTCAGTCTCTGGTGCAGTGGCTTGGTGGCAGTGCGAAGCGTAGATCCAGCGATCTCATCCTGTCACTCAGATGGCAGAGTCAGTTGTCAGTTGCACTTGATTTGGTCCCTCCCCAGCGGGGATGCAACATCTGGCAGGGTACATCTTCCTCACCCACAACCACTCGCGAGGTATCAGGTCGTGTCTTCCCTCTACTGGAGGTCTCCAAACGTCCAGCACCTGTTCACCAGCCTCATGCACTGCTTCAATTAACAATCTACAATACTACAATAGAGAATTAGCAAATTCAGTGATCCATTAGCCAGATTTGGCCCTCCAGGAAGGTTCGTTGGTTGGCCCGTGATGAATTCAAACAGGCTCTGTTACACAGTTCTGTTTGATCCAGCCCGCAGGCTACACAGAACCGCAGGCAGAACATCTACACAAGGTGCTTCTTCAGTCTGATGTTTCGACGATCTTTCAGAGTTCTGGTCCTTTGTTCCTCTGTTCCAGCAGACTGAGGGTGATCTCAGTCCATCTCACCCCAAACAATGCAGCCACAGCCTGACACTTTCCCTGTGAAGTGCGTCCCTTCATCATAATACAAGCGGCAGGGCAGTGCCCAACGGGAAAACAGATTATAAGAGCCCAGGTTTCCCTTTACAATTGTCAACTTGCCAGTGCATGAAAGGTTCCTCAGGAGCAGGCCTTTTGAGCTGTTGCACCCGCACCTGAACTGTAGTTGAGTTCCTTTGATAAGCATCACATCGAGATATCACAGAAGTGGCTACTGCTTCAAATCAGGTCCCCACCCAGTTTTGGGTAACCAGCACACCATTTGTCTCACACCCGGGTGTCCGACAGAGTGCCTTTGTCGGGCTACAAAGGGCATTAGGCTGTGAGGGCATGCAGGGCGTCCAGTGTGCTGGCAGCACCATACCCAATCATCCTGCAGCCCCACATTCTTTTCTAACCATGTCCATTTCTCTGCTTTAGAGGCCTCAGCCTGAATGTCCTGTAGCTGTCCCCTTTTCACCAGCAGAGGTTTCACAGAGGTCTCAGACTCCTGCTCTACCAGGACTGCTCACCTGACAGCTGCATCTGCAAAGTTGTTCCCTCGAGTTACTGGAAACATTTCTTTATGATGTGATTTACACTTTACCACAGCTACTTCAGTCAGTAGCTGCAAAGAGTCTAACAGTTCAGAGACAAACCCAACATTCTTAACTGGAGTCCCTGCCGTGTTGAGGAAATCCCTATTCCTCCACCACCATCCAAAATTGTGGCATACACCAAATGTATATATAGAGTCTATATAAAGCGCTACAATTTTCCATTTAGCATATTTACAAGTTTCAATTTACAGTTTATACAGGCACAACACATAAACATGGCCCCTTGGCCACCGCATCGAGGGGTCCTGAATAATAACCCACCAGACGCTACCTCCATGCTCCTGCGCCAGCACAGCAGCTCACAACCCATTTCTTTCACTCACACACAGATTACATACAGATGATCCGTCTGAGGGAATCCAGTCCAGGGCCAGTGCCTGCAAGAAAGCTTGTTTCAAAACATTAAAAACAGTTTCTACTGCAGGGGTCAAGGCAATTTTGTCTTTAGACTGCACTACCCCACTTAAGCCAGTTCGTCACCAGGCGAGCTCGCTCAGAGAAGGCATTCACCCTGGCTTTATCATGTAGTTGGTTTTATACCCTTTTTTCCGTCCGAAGATCTAATACTTGGAGTAGCCCGGCCTTATGGATTCCCTCATTAGGTAAAACAATCACAATATCACATAACTCTTTTGAGGTAGTTCACATAAATGCTATTTCATACAGAAATTCCTTATAAATGCTGCAGGGCATCCTAGCCCAATAGGTCTGGGGTGTCCCCCACCCACATCAGTAGTTGAAACTGTACATCTTTTCCCAAGCATACTGTGACAGCTTGTATCTGCTTTAAACACAACCCGTGCCCCCCTACTCCTGTAGCCTCCTGTTACCCGTTAGAAAACTTTATATCAAATCTTTATGCTGTTTTAGTCGAAGAACAGGACAAATGTGCTCCTGTGTCCCGCCGTTACTGCACACTGTAAGATTATTTCACTTGTATTTAAATCCTGAGATAAACTTAGGAAGGCTACAAAGGGGCTTATTAGTTTAAATCTATTATTTCACGCAAGGCTCTCGTTTCAGCTTCTGACATGTTCTTTAATTGAGATATCAGCCCCTTCTGACCCTCACTATCAGTAGGGTTATGAGGGGGACCCCTTCCCCCTCTGTCACTCTGTCTTTTTGCTTTTAACAATTGTCTACAGGCTTTATAAAAATGGCCCGGTCTATTACAATAGCGAAACACTGGCTGTTCCTTTTTCTCCTCTTTGGGAGCTTCCATATCTCCCATTTGCAGTGCTCGCACTTTAGCATACATGCTTTGCTCTATCTTCCTAGCTTCGCGAGTTATTAAATCAAATCTGTCTCCGCTCTCCGTAATGTCAGGAGAACGTAGCTGCACATGCTTGGCAACATCAGGTTTTACTGTAGCAGTCTTGGAGTATAATAAATGTATCTAATGTGAATCTGTTTTAAATTTGCACTATTTCTTCTTTTTGTAACCTGCATCAGAAATAAAGTATACAATAAGCATATTTTGTTCCATGTAAAGGTTCGTATTACAATTGCCACTAAATCTTACCGCAAAGCATCATTTTATATAGACTGAAATGCAAAAATAAGTGAGATTATCATGCAGAAAGTGTGTTTGCAAACTTTGAATTTTTGACCATTTTTGATTGACAGGTACATGGCTAAGCAAAAACTGCAAAATTGGGAAAATTTATTTGTTGAGGAGACAAAAAAACACCTTTCCTGGAATTCAAAAGGCATCTGAAAGGACAGAAAATGCATTAAAACATTTCCAGGAGTGTTTAAACCCTAACCCTAACCCTAGCTCGGGTACTTATAGAAAAAGTTTCAAAATCCCGGCATCAAAACACTGCTAAAAATGTTACCCAAATGACTCCAGATCACTCAGAAATACTTAATGTAGCAGTCTTGGAGTATAATAAATGTATCTAATGTGAATCTGTTTTAAATTTGCACTATTTCTTCTTTTTGTAACCTGCATCAGAAATAAAGTATACAATAGGCATATATTGTTCCATGTAAAGGTTCGTATTACAATTGCCACTAAATCTTACCGCAAGACATCATTTTATATAGACTGAAATGCAAAAATAAGTGAGATCATCATGCAGAAAGTGTATTTGCAAACTTTGGATTTTTGACCATTTTTGATTGTCAGGTACAGTAACCTACTCAAGCAAATTTGTTTTATTACTGTGGAAGTATCTTCATTCACTTCCTTTTCATCTGCTAACCCGGAGTATTCTATCCATAGAATTATAAACCTTTCTGTAAAATCTGAAACATCCTCACTTTCCTTCTGCTGACATGCTGTTACTTTTCTCCAATCAGTTTTCGGTGGGTAATGTTCTTTCAAAAATCTCCACACTAATTCCCACCCTTCTCCCAGGTTTTTCTTTCACACACCTGTTTTAACTGCCCTGCCTTTCTTTCACCAACTCTTCTCAAAATCATTGCTGCTTCTATAGGTCTAATCCCATATGTATCCTTTCAGTCTTGAAGTGCACTCCAGGTTTGCTGCATGCCTGACTTAGGGTGAGGCACTTCTTTAGCCCATCGGTCTATATCCTCAGGTTTGGATTTGTACCCGTCTTTGTCTTCTGATCTTTCACTACTAGATCTCTCAGCCCTGCTTATACCCCTAACTGGGCTCGGAGACTCTTGTCTTTTCCCTGTAAAAACGTTATGACCTGGGGGTTGCCAGGACCCGTCTCTATCTCTATCATATGAAGTGTCTTCCCAATCCGACCCCCCTTCTGGATACGGCCAGTCGGGATATCTGTCCCAGTCCTCATTTTTGCCTTTTAAAGGTCTCAGATCTGGATATAATTTAGGTGTTACATTCACATTACTGCATTTCCCTAATTCGTTCTTGAGACGTTCTATTTCTTCTTTTGCTTTTTCTTTTTCACTGTATAGAACTTCATTTCGTTCTGCCAAAGCTTTTAGCTTCACATCAAGACATCAAAAACAATTTAGACATCAAGAACCATCAAACATAATTAGTAATTGTCTTCATCAGCATATGTACTCTGTATACAGTATATAACTGTATTTTATATTAATTTAACTTTTATTCCAAGCATCTTCTTCTGTTCTAATGCTGTATTAGGCAGTTTTCACAGGCAGTGACTGTAAAATGTATTTAATTGTTCAAGGATTTTCCAAAGAACTTGTTAAAACCTCCCCCTTGCAGCTACCCCTCAGTTCACTCAAATGACTGGGGTTCGAGACTGCTTGTCTTTTGGCCAGGAGGCTGGCTGCCTACTAACCAAATGGGTTAAACCAAATTTTTCTAGGTAGTGTTTTAACAGAAAGAATACGGTTCTGGATCCCGAGATGAAGTTAAACAGAAGAGTTTACTACATGCAAGGAACAATAAAGCCGAAGTCTTGTTTCCCGCAAGAAACAACAAAACCGAAGTATTGTTCCAAGTGTCGGTACAAACTTTTAGTTTATATAGCCCTTCCTTGCCACTTCTGATGTCACTCGTTATTATAGTAAAGGGGCGAGGTCATGTGTTTGGCCAGTTTACAGCCTTTTGGCCAAATGTTCAGGGATTAAGTCCCCAGGGAGTTTCCTAGCTCCCATCTGGAATCCTTATCAGTTAACCCCCTTCCTGCCATAAACTCCAGCCTTAGAAGTCTAATCTTCATGCAGAAAGGACTTAAAATAAACCTCGTCTTCACATCTTGTTTCTTACTTCATTCCCCCCTTATAAGATATGGCATACGTCAGTACTGCCTATTTTTTACACATACAATGTCAGGGCAGATCTTTCCTTTCTAGATGTACGGGCATGCATTACCATGACATTGTGCATTCCACGGTTACAACAAGATGTGATTGATGTTTTGTACAAGTGATAGTTACAATTATACATATAAAACAGTCCTAATCCTACAAATAAATAAAGTCCTATCCCAGGACCCAAACGCAGACCTCAGCCATGTGGAGATCTATCGTCAGGATCTTGGAATAGCAATATTGACCCAACTCTGATTATCATTTTTGGCTGGTAGATATGACAACACCAGGAATGTATTGATACATATTCCCCAGTAATGCTCCTCAGGCCTAACAAGCACACTGTTGGTTCACCTTACGAAGCATCAGACACAGAAACAGTAACAACATTATTCTTTCTGTTCACTCAGTCTCTGGTGCAGTGGCTCGGTGACAGTGCAATGCGTGGATTCAGCGATCTCATCCTGTCGTTCAGATGGCAGAGTCAGTAGTTAGTGGCACTTGTTATGGTCCCTCCCAGCAGGGTTGCAACGTCTGGCAGGGTATCTCTTCTTCACCCACACCCACTCGCCAGGTATCCGGTCATGTCTTCCCTCTACTGGAGGTCCCCAAGCGTCCGGCACCTGTTCACGAGCCCTGTGCACTGCTTCAATTAACAAACCTACAATACTGTAATAGAGAGTTAGTACATTCAACAGTCCGTTAGCCAAACTTGGCCCTCCAGGGAGTTTCTTTGGCTGCCCATGATGATCTCAAATGGGATCTCAGTCTCACAATTCCATTTGCTCCAGCCCTCAAACTGCACAGGACCACAGGTAGAGCATCTACCCACGGTGTTCCTTCAGTTGATATTTCCCTAGTTGGTCTTTCAGACTGTGGGTGATGGGGGCAATGTAACTTCCACCTCACCCCTAGTGAGGCGATTACAACCTGGCACACCTTCCCAGTGTAGTATGCCCCTAGATCAGTATCCAAGGGGCAGGGCAGTCCGCACCACGGGATCATCTTTGTCATACACCTGGGTATCTGCCAGCATGAATTTCTGGCTACAAAATGGCATTAGGCTGTGAGGGCATGCAGGGGATCTGGTGTGCTGAAGGCCCCACATCCCATCATCATGCAACCCCACATTCTTTTCACATTTTTTCTAACCACATCTATTAGAGGCCTCAACCTGAATTCTCCCTTTTCCCCAATAGAGGTTTCACAGGGGTCTCAGACTCAGACCCAGGATTATTTATTGTGTCATTTACACCTTACTACAGCTACTTCAGTTGGCAGCTGTAAAACTACAAATGAGATCAGAGACAAACCCAGTATTGTTAACTGGAGTCCCTGCCGTGGTGAGAGAATCCTATTTTTCTATAGCCATCCAGAATTGTGGCCTACATGCAACAAATACATAGATTATATACATATACAGTAACCCTTTAACATCTTTCTTTTTACAATCTTCCATCAGTGCTCTAAACTGGCTTGCTGCGCAGAGGCAGTGGAGGGGCATTTTCCGGTCGTTAGCACCTCAAATTCTGTTGCAACAGCTCAGCCTGTTCTCTGTTCTCCCTCATGCGCCAGACCCATCAGTAAACAGTATTACATTTTCTTAAATTTTCACGCTCCCCCACCCTTTGGCTACAGCATCTAATGGTATAATAGTATCCCACCGGATGGTGCCTACCTCCATGCTCCTGCGTCAGCACAGCTGCCCAGAACCCATTTTCCACACTTACATACAAAGGAATGGTTGGGCCATCCGAGGAAACCCGAGTCTCAGTATCACGCCCCACACTCTCCCTCGCAAACAACGTCACATTCCCAGAACCTCTGCTTCCCAATCTCATCCCTGATTGAACCCAGCACATTCTCACATTCACCAAATTCCTCAAATTCTCACTCCCTAACCAATCATCCAATCACACCCCTTTCCTTTCAGTATTTAAACCCCCTTCGCACACCTTCCCATGCTCACTATTGAGAAGCCTTCATAGTATTCTCCAGTGCGTGTTTCCAAACTTTTTGACTGATCTCCCGTTACGAATCTTCTGCTTCTGCCTCTTGACCTCGCCTTCTGGATTTTGACTTTTGGATTGTTTTTGGATATCTCTCGTTACCGGACCCTCTGCCTCCCTTTGGATTTTGTCTTTTGGATTGTCCCTTTGCTGCTCTGCGTCCTGTGGGATTCCGGTCATGCACAAGGATCCTCCTATTCCACGTATAGGTTCCGTGACAGAATAGTGAGCCATATTAAAATGGATCCAGCGGACCAGAGTCAACTTTCTATTCTCCATGAACACTCCCGGAACCTGGACCTGCTAACTATGGCAGTCCAGCAACTAGCTGACCACTTTGCACTTCCACCGTCTCCCCCATCTGCAGCTCCTGCCCCTTCACCCCCACTTCAAACACAAATTAATCTTCTACCCCCTCACCTCCCGGAAAAATTTGATGGTGACTCCTCCAGCTGTCAGGGCTTTCTGACTCAATGTCAGATGACTTTCCACATCCGCCCAGACTGCTTCCCCACCGATGGAGAAAGAATTGCTTTTATGGTATCTTGCCTCTCTGGATGAGCTCTGGAATGGGCTGGACATCTCCTCTCTCGAAACGCTCCTGAGACTGCCAACTTCCACCTTTTTCAGACAGCTCTACAATCTGCCTTTGGGCAGTTGCACTCTCGCCACCTCATTGTTGCACGCCTCACTTCCCTGACTCAAGGATCTCGCTCTTCAGGACTACTCTTCCAAATTCCGTTTTCTGGCTGCTCAACTCGCTTGGGATCACAATGCCCTGATTCACTACTTCCGCCTCGGATTATCTGATGAACTCAAGGATCACGTTGTGCACCTGCCCCTGGACTTCCCATCAATTGACTCCTTCATTTCTCGAGTTTTTGAACTAGAGGTCAGGCTTCAACAGCGAAGGTCGGACAATCGAACCCCTCCTACACCCTTCCAACTGCCTTCCTTCCATAGACTGACCTCTGAGGAGAGAGATTGCCGACTTCGTGAGGGGCTATGCCTTTACTGCGGTTCCCGTGATCACCTCCGAGCCACCTGCCCAGGTCGCCCTCCTCGCTCCTATCCACCCGCTGTTATGGCCAGTGTCACTTCTTCCTCTCGCAGATCCGGACTCTTTCTCCCAGCCACCCTGTCATGGACTACTGGACAGACCTCTCTCTTCCTAGACTCTGAGAACTTCCTAGACTCTGGACTCGCTTCGTCCTAGAATATTCCCCGTTTGCCAGTCACCCAGCCCATTCGGCTCCTCACTCTTGATGGTTCCCCCCTCTCCCCTGGTCTGGTGAAGTGGCAGACCCCTCCCCTCACTCTTCGCATCGGCGCCACCCACCAGGAAGCCATTCAGTTCTTTTTCATTCAATCCCCTTCTCACCCATTGGTTCTTGGTTTCCCTTGGTTACAGATTCACAACCCACACATCTCCTGGTCACAAAGGGAACTCACAGCCTGGGGTTCCCATTGCCTTTCGCATTGTTGTCAGCTTCCTCAGAAAGTTTCCGTCTCCTGTATATCTCAAGATAACCTCCCCAATATTCCTTCCCAGTACTCAGATCTACACCTTGCCTTCAGTAAACAGAAGGCCCTATCCCTCCCCCCCCATCGCCCATCTGACTGTCCTATAGACCTAATTCCAGGGGTCCTACCCCCTAAGGGCCATGTCTATTCACTCTCCAACCAGGAGACTCAGGCTATGGAAGATTATATCCAGGAGTCCTTGGAATCTGGTTTCATCCGCCCCTCTTCCTCACCTGCCTGCGCCGGTTTCTTCTTTGTTAAAAAGAAAGATGGCTCTCTCAGACCCTGCATTGATTATCGCGGTCTGAACAACATAACTATCAAGAACAGTTATCCACTTCCTCTGATTTCATCGGCTTTGGAATCACTCCGGGGCGCCAGTATCTTTTCTAAATTGGATCTCCGCGGTGCTTATAATTTGATCTGCATGCGGGAGGGTGACGAATGGAAGACGGCATTCATTACTACCCACGGTCATTATGAATACCAAGTAATGCCGTTTGGACTGGTTAACGCTCCTGCTGTCTTTCAGGGGTTCATGAACGACATCTTTAGGGATATCTTGCACAAATATGCCCTGGTATACCTGGATGATATTCTAATCTTTTCCCGTAGTCCCCAGGAGCATTACTCTCATGTGCGCGAGGTTCTTCATCGTTTGATTCAGAACAAACTCTACGCCAAATTGGAAAAGTGTACTTTCCATGTTACCAGAATCCACTTCCTTGGCTACATCCTCTCACCCCTGGGCATTGAAATTGACCCTGCCAAGACTGAATCCATACAGAACTGGCCAACCCTCCAGAATTTAAAACAAATTCAACGCTTCCTGGGATTTCCCAATTTTTACCGCCGTTTTATTAGGAATTTCAACTCTGTTGTCTCCCCCATTACAGCTCTGACCCGAAAAGGTCCTCATCAAGGGAAATGGACTCCCGAGGCAGACCAAGCTTTCCTTCATCTCAAGAGACTGTTCACCACAGCCCCCCTCCTCCGCCAGACCCCAACCTTCCATTCATTCTCGAGGTGGATGCCTCAGCCAACGGAGTCGGTGCCATATTATCTCAACGTCATGGAGAGAAGGGTATCCTCCACCCCTGCGCCTTTTTCTCCAAAAAATTGTCCCAGGCCAAGACTAATTATGATGTTGGAGACCGAGAACTACTGGCTATCAAACTCGCCCTGGAGGAATGGAGACACTGGTTGGAGGGGGTCCTACACCCTTTTACTATTCTTACGGATCATAAAAATCTCTCTTACCTACAAACTGCCAAACGTTTGAATCCACAGCAGGCCCGCTGGTCACTTTTCTTTTCTAAGTTCCATTTTTTCATTACTTATACACCAGGATCCAAGAACATAAAGGCTGACGTCCTGTCTCGCCTCCATGATCCTCCTGGGTTTTTGGACCCTCCTGAACCTATTATACCCCCTTGAGAGAATCGTGGCTGCTATTAGATGGGACCTGGAGAACCAAATCAAACGTGCACTTCATAACCAAACCGTTCCCCCCCAATGTCCTCCAGACAGACTCTTTGTTCCTGATACCATACGCTCCACTGCTCTTCGCTGGGGTCATGACTCACTATTTGCAGGTCAGCCCGGTGTCAAACGTACCTTGGAATTTATCTCTAGACATTTCTGGTGGCCTTCAATGAGGACTGATGTTACTGGGTACGTGCAGGCCTGTCCCATCTGTGCCATGTCCAAATCCTCCCGTCTTAAGAAGCCCGGTTTACTCCAACCACTCCCAACCCCTAGAAGACCTTGGTCCCACATCTCAGTGGACTTTCTTACGGATCTTCCTGAGAGTCGAGGCAAAACTACCATTATGGTCGTGGTAGATAGATTCTCGAAGTCGGCTCATTTCATTCCTCTTCCTGCCCTTCCATCTGCTCAAGACATGGCTGACCTCTTCATTCTTCACGTCTTCAGACTTCACTTGGATGCCCGCTGGCTCCGAGGCCGCTGACAATTTCTAGTCGACTGGGAGGGCTATGGTCCTGAGGAACGTTCCTGGGTCTGTGAGAAAGATATTTTGGATCGCAGCCTCATCGATGACTTCATTCGTACTCGCTCTCTGGGGTCGTCAGGAGCAGACCCTAAAGGGGGGGGTACTGTCACGCCCCACACTCTCCCTCGCAAACGACTTCACATTCCCGGAACCTCCGCTTCCCAATCTCATCCCTGATTGAACCCAGCACATTCTCACATGCACTAGATTCCTCAAATTCTCACTCCCTAACCAATCATCCAATCACACCCCTTTCCTTTCAGTATTTAAACCCCCTTCGCACACCTTCCCACGCTCACTATTGAGAAGCCTTCATAGTATTCTCCAGTGCGCGTTTCCAAACGTTTTGACTGATCTCCCGTTACGAATCTTCAGCTTCCGACTCTTGACCTCGCCTTCTGAATTTTGACTTTTGGATTGTTTTTGGAAATCTCTCGTTACCGGACCCTCTGCCTCCCTTATCGACCCAGCCTTTGGATTTTGTCTTTTGGATTGTCCCTTTGCTACTCTGCGTCCTGTGGGATTCTGGTCACGTACAAGGATCCTCCTATTCCACGTATAGGTTCCGTGACACTCAGCACCTGTAAGAGAGCTTGTTTCAAATTATTACAGGCGGGTTTTGCTGCTGGAACCAAGGTAATCCTGTCCTTGTACTGCACTCCCCCCTTAAGCAGATCTGTTAAAAGTTGTGCTCACCCCGTAAAAACATTGCACCCAGGCCCTGTTAAAATTACACAATGCTAGACACAAAAGGGCCTTATCATAACTGCTTAATATTAGACACTCTAAACCTGAAGCAACTCAGACTTGTGGGTTTCCTCGGCAGGGGAAGCACTCAGAATACCATCAACATACTGAGTGATCACAGTCAGTTGAAGCCACATGATACCCTGCTCTGGATAGTCATTCCTTGTAATGCTGCATAACATCCAACACACCATTAACAGTTCACTTTAGGTTTAACCCCTTCAAGCACTGGACTGGGACAGACTTAGGGAGGCTATGAGGGATTTACAGGATCTAATCTTTAGGTAAACAGATCCCTCACAAGACTGTTTATTCTCCCCAGACAAAGCTCTTAGCTGGGTGATACATGTTTCACTGTTCGTCCCTGTCAGTTGAACCACAGGGCAGGTCCTTGCTTCTTTTATCCTACTGTACATGCACTTTCTGCACTATCTGATTTCAAGCCATTCAAATAAATTCAACTGCTGTTTCAACTCTTACAACTAATTGTATATAAATACAAAAACTGATTATTTAACTCCTTTAAGTCCACCTATATGTACTGCATAGTTGGAGAAAAGTGAAAACATGATTAACACTGCTCTGTCATCTTTACAGAGTTGGAGCAGCGTTGGCAACTCTGTTCACTCCCTTGCCAAGTTCACAATCCTGCTTTGAAGCACATAAAACCACAAAAGATGCCAGCTTGAACAACAACCTAACTTATCAACACTCTTACCTCCAGCCGCCACAAAAAAACAGAAAAGATGTTCATAAAAGTAGGAGGCTACCTGTGTGGCAGTAAGCAAAAACAAAGTTACAAGTTTGGAAAACGAGCTTCAGTGCACTGTTTATAAAAGCCACAACCGTCTTGAGCTGTAAGGGCAGCATTTTAATTGCTCTGAATGTGTCTGCAATGTGTACATTTCTGAGGGCCGTGTGTCATGGACAGACCTGGGTTGGGCGTTCGGCGGCACAGGCTTGATTCCATTGGAGAAACAGCGAGAACGCACAAGCGTGGCTTTAGTTAGCACCGGGCAATTCTCACGGGCTTCACCTGAAGGACACAGTAGGAAAGGCATTCCTAAAAAATTTTAAAAGCAACTAGATCACATTTATTTTCTAACCACTTTATTTAATTTAGTGTTGCAGATAGCACACCAGGAAGTGAGCCAAGAGCCCCAGTGCTTGCAAGACAGCAATGCTCATTACTGTACCACCATGCTGCCCATCAGATCTACACACTTATCTAGGAACCTCAGTGCAATAGCGATCTACATATAGTTATTCCTAATTACTGTATATCCCAATGCAGACTTGATCAGTTATTTTTTAACTAAACTATGGAACAACCCTGGAAACTTCTAATGATGTTTCTACAGATTTTAACTCTGTAAAAACTCATCCCCAGTACTGGAATACCACCATGCCAGCTGAGCTCTTGATTAAGCTAATTCAAAAGTAGTTGGATACCATCAATGCTCAGTTTTTGAGTTTCACACCTGCCTTCTTTCAAGTAATGGACTGAATGAAGTGATTGGACCTTTTGAGATTAAATTCACATTGCAGTCTACAGTATGATACAATGATTGAAATCACCTGGTTTAAGTCTTTGAAAAAGTGGCATCACCAAATACTAATTAACATCATACCATCATTTTGTCTCCTGTTAAGAGATGCTAAGACACAAATAAGACAACTACCACTTAATAAGAAAACTGAGGGCAGAGTAGGTGGAATTTTATTTGTCAGTTTTTATTTTTGCATAACATGTCCGTAGCAGAGTCTTTGAAACCAAAGTCTAAAAGTAGAAACAGGTTGAAAAGGTCAAATCACCAAATAAAAAGAATCATTCAGCCTCAATCATTTAGAGATCAGCCAGAAGGAAAAGTAAAAGACACTCCAGAAGCAGGGTTGAGGAGCATTGCTTTAATAGATCGATCAGTAAATATTAGTCTCTGAAGAGGAACAATCTTACTCTCTAGCTTGATGGCAAGATCAGAACAAGCTGCTGTTTTGCCATGAGAAGGTTTGGGACAGGGGAGAAGAAATAGAAGCAACAGAGGACAGATGCATTGAAAAGCCAGGAATCAACACAATAGGTGACCACACAAACACCAATAATGGGAATCAGTGCACTTTGGCAAAGCAGGTTAATCCCATCAAAGCTCTGTTAATATAGTCCTGATTCCAATTTATCTTGATCATGTCCTCAGCTCTGACAGGGACAGCAGAAAATCTTTTTGTATAGCAACTGCTAATCATGCAGGAGCTCTCAATGTGCCTGGTGTTTCATACATATCCTGAAGCACTGCACACACACAGCCTACTTCATCTCCTCATGCCCTGCCAACATACTGTTGCCCATTAATAACTCACCAAAATCAAAACGATCCTCAAAATCAATAAAACAATACAATGATCCCCAAGGCCAGTCTTACTATCCTCTAAATTTTTACCAAAGGACTCCTTAAAACATTCAAGAAAACTAATGTTAGAAACATAATGTTTTTACCACATCAGCAGCAGCAGAAGAGCCTTTTCTTGATGCAAGGCAGTTTAAAAAGACAGAGCAGAACCAAGTATACAGTAATAAAAAAAATGTTCCCTGATGCTGGAGAATCCTAGATCATGGATAAAAAGGTAAGTTTATTTTCGTTTTGTACAGTTATGAAAGTGGGATGTTAGAAAGGAATAGAGTCAAGTCTGTAATAAATCCCTCTTCATAGGCCATTAGAGAGTTTTTGTTACCAGTGAGGTTTTGCATGTAACTCTGGTACCAGTCCCTATTATCATTAGTGACATCTTAACCAATGGTGTAGCCGACTCACATGTGGGGATTCTGGAAACTCTGCGGGGCACACGGCCCGGGGGTCTCGCAGCAGGTGGGGACACCACTATCAGCCTGTCCTCCTCAGGCTCAGCAGGCCCGTTACAATAGGTCAGTTGTTGTCCCACTATACTCACATCTGAGGTCACCCCTAAAAAACAAGGTCAAAGTTTCTCAACACCCTTCAGAACTGTCACCCTTTTCACCAATCTCACTACACCACTGCCCACAGTAGCAGACGCACTGACACACACACCAACCTCAACACCAGGAGGGCAAATGGAAGAACTGACTGAGAAGAATAATCGGCAAGGTCTTTATCTTCTTTATCTCTTTAACTCTAAATGAGTCCCAGCAGACAGGAAGTTTCAATCTCTACTGTGCTGTACTGTTCAAACCTAGAGCTACTAGGTTACTTTCAGTTCTGCCCAGTCTAACGGCTGGTTTCTCAGCACACACTCATACACACAAGCAAACTCATTCAAACAAATGACAGGCCAGCAGCTCCAGCTGTCAGCACCTTGGTTGGGGCTGCCCTCCACTCTGGAAGCAGCCATCAGCTTTCTGGAGGGGACTCCAGCCAAGCGAGGTTTTGCCACTAAAAGATGGGAGTTATCGGACCTGTAGACAAGACACAAATGGAGACACAGTGGAGAAAAGTGAAAAAATGATAAACACTGCTGTGTCATCTTTACAGAGTTCGAGCAGTGTTGTCAACTCTGTTCACTCCCTTGCCAAGTTCACAATCCTGCTTTGAAGCACATAAAACCACAAAAGATGCCAGCTTGAACAACAACCTAACTTTATCAACACTCTTCACTCCAGCCGCCACAAAAAACAGAAAAGATGTTCATAAAAGTAGGAGGCTACCTGTGTGGCAGTAAGCAAAAACAAAGTTACAAGTTTGGAAAACGAGCTTCAGTGCACTGTTTATAAAAGCCACAACCGTCTTGAGCTGTAAGGGCAGCATTTTAATTGCTCTGAATGTGTCTGAAATGTGTACATTTCTGAGGGCCGTGTGTCATGGACAGACCTGGGTTGGGCGTTCGGCGGCACAGGCTTGATTCCATTGGAGAAACAGCGAGAACGCACAAGCGTGGCTTTAGTTAGCACAGGGCAATTCTCACGGGCTTCACCTGAAGGACACAGTAGGAAAGGCATTCCTAAAATATTATAAAAGCAACTAGATCACATTTATTTTCTAACCACTTTATTTAATTTAGTGTTGCAGATAGCACACCAGGAAATGAGCCAAGAGCCCCAGTGCTTGCAAGACAGCAATGCTCATTACTGTACCACCATGCTGCCCATCAGATCTACACACTTATCTAGGAACCCCAGTGCAATAGCGATCTACATATAGTTATTCCTAATTACTGTATATCCCAATGCAGACTTGATCAGTTATTTTTGAACTAAACTATGGAAGAACCCTGGAAAATTCTACTGAAGTTTCTACAGATTTTAACTCAGAAAAAACTCATCCCCAGTACTGGAATACCACCATGCCAGCTGAGCTCTTGATTAAGCTAATTCAAAAGTAGTTGGATACCATCAATGCTCAGTTTTTGAGTTTCACACCTGCCTTCTTTCAAGTAATGGACTGACTGAAGTGATTGGACCTTTTGAGATTAAATTCACATTGCAGTCTACAGTATGATACAATGATTGAAATCACCTGGTTTAAGTCTTTGAAAAAGTGGCATCACCAAATACTAATTAACATCATACCATCATTTTGTCTCCTGTTAAGAGATGCTAAGACACAGATAAGACAACTACCACTTAATAAGAAAACTGAGAGCAGAGTAGGTGGAATTTTATTTGTCAGTTTTTATTTTTGCATAGCATGTCCTTAGCAGAGTCTTTGAAACCAAAGTCTAAAAGTAGAAACAGGTTGAAAAGGTCAAATCACCAAATAAAAAGAATCATTCAGCCTCAATCATTTAGAGATCAGCCAGAAGGAAAAGTAAAAGACACTCCAGAAGCAGGGTTGCGGAGCATTGCTTTAATAGATCGATCAGTAAATATTAGTCTCTGAAGAGGAACAATCTTACTCTCTAGCTTGATGGCAAGATCAGAACAAGCTGCTGTTTTGCCATGAGAAGGTTTGGGACAGGGGAGAAGAAATAGAAGCAACAGAGGACAGATGTATTGAAAAGCCAGGAATCAACACAATAGGTGACCACACAAACACCAATGGGAATCAGTGCACTTTGGCAAAGCAGGTTAATCCCATCAAAGCTCTGTTAATATAGTCCTGATTCCAATTTATCTTGATCATGTCCTCAGCTCTGACAGGGACAGCAGAAAATCTTTTTGTATAGCAACTGCTAATCATGCAGGAGCTCTCAATGTGCCTGGTGTTTCATACATATCCTGTAGCACTGCACACACACAGCCTACTTCATCTCCTCATGCCCTGCCAACATACTGTTGCCCATTAATAACTCACCAAAATCAAAACGATCCTCAAAATCAATAAAACAATACAATGATCCCCAAGGCCAGTCTTACTATCCTCTAAACTTTTACCAAAGGACTCCTTAAAACATTCAAGAAAACTAATGTTAGAAACATAATGTTTTTACCACATCAGCAGCAGCAGAAGAGCCTTTTCTTGATGCAAGGCAGTTTAAAAAGACAGAGCAGAACCAAGTATATAGTAATAAAAAAAATGTTCCCTGATGCTGGAGAATCCTAGATCATGGATAAAAAGGAAAGTATATTTTCGTTTTCTACAGTTATGAAGGTGGGATGTTAGAAAGGAATAGTGTCAAGTCTGTAATAAATCCCTCTTCACAGGCCATTAGAGAGTTTTTGTTACCAGTGAGGTTTTGCATGTAACTCTGGTACCAGTCCCTATTATCATTAGTGACATCTTAACCAATGGTGTAGCCGACTCACATGTGGGGATTCTGGACACTCTGCGGGGCACACGGCCCGGGGGTCTGGCAGCAGGTGGGGACACCACTATCAGCCTGTCCTCCTCAGGCTCACCAGGCCCGTTACAATAGGTCAGTTGTTGTCCCGCTACACTCACATCTGAGGTCACCCCTACAAAACAAGGTCAAAATTTCTCAACACCCTTCAGAACTGTCACCCTTTTCACCAATCTCACAACACCACAGCCCACAGTAGCAGACGCACTGACACACACACCAACCTCAACACAAGGAGGGCAAATGCAAAAACTGACTGAGAAGAATAATCGGCTTTATCCTCTTTATCTCTTTAACTCTAACTGAGTCCCAGCAGACAGGAAGTTTCAATCTCTACTGTGCTGTACTGTTCAAACCTAGAGCTACTAGGTTACTTTCAGTTCTGCCCAGTCTAACGGCTGGTTTCTCAGCACACACTCATACACACAAGCAAACTCATTCAAACAAATGACAGGCCAGCAGCTCCAGCTGTCAGCACCTTGGTTGGGGCTGTCCTCCACTCTGGAAGCAGCCATCAGCTTTCTGGAGGGGACTCCAGCCAAGCGAGGTCTTGCCACTAAAAGAGGGGAGCTATCGGACCTGCAGGCAAGACACCAAAGGAGACACAGTGGAGAAAAGTGAAAAAATGATAAACACTGCTGTGTCATCTTTACAGAGTTGGAGCAGTGTTGGCAACTCTGTTCACTCCCTTGCCAAGTTCACAATCCTGCTTTGAAGCACATAAAACCACAAAAGATGCCAGCTTGAACAACAACCTAACTTATCAACACTCTTACCTCCAGCCGCCACAAAAAAACAGAAAAGATGTTCATAAAAGTAGGAGGCTACCTGTGTGGCAGTAAGCAAAAACAAAGTTACAAGTTTGGAAAACGAGCTTCAGTGCACTGTTTATAAAAGCCAGAACCGTCTTGAGCTGTAAGGGCAGCATTTTAATTGCTCTGAATGTGTCTGAAATGTGTACATTTCTGAGGGCCGTGTGTCATGGACAGACCTGGGTTGGGCGTTGGGCGGCACAGGCTTGATTCCATTGGAGAAACAGCGAGAACGCACAAGCGTGGCTTTAGTTAGCACAGGGCAATTCTCACGGGCTTCACCTGAAGGACACAGTAGGAAAGGCATTCCTAAAAAATTATAAAAGCAACTACAGATGCAGCCATTCAAAATGCGCGGTAAAAACCCGCGGTACGGTAACCTACCCACAAGCCACTGCGGGGCACCGGAGGGTACCGCAGGGCAAGTGATTGGCTGGCCAAAATGACCGACAGGGGCACTCGTGGTGCATTGGTTGGTAGTGCAAAGATTTAATCATTTAATGTCTTTACTGTGCACATTTTAATCCGCTTAGTTTTGAATATTTATATGGATTTTACCACTAAAGGGAAATTTTAGTAGCTGAGCATAAAAAGAAGAGGAGCATAACACATCTGAAGGTCATAAACGATATTAATTTAGGAACATAAACATTACTGTATGTATGTAAACTCGACTGTGTATGGCTGGTCTTGGTAGTTTAAAGAAAAAATACACACCAGTCATCCATTTCTCCCTAAACATTTTAAGCATGAAAGTTTTATGAAACTGTACCCAAATATGCGATTGCTGTATAGAATGAATTTTAATTTTAAAAAATTATTTAACACGAACATTAAGCTGTTTACATCTTCCGCCTGAGAACAGTCACCCGTTGCTACCCAACGCAGAATGGTGATTGGCTGACACCATCTGACACCCCTCTGATTGGAGAAAAAAGACGTGCTGGTTTGCTATACCAGGAAGAGGATTTCTTTCTATTCAAAACGTGTATTTTAAAAGTTTAAGAAGTAAAAACCTTACAGCGCACACAGATTTCTAAACTGATCAGGATCGTTATCTTTGTCTTATGCATAATAATGTTCACCGCTCTGTCCAGCAAATTAATAATAAACTTTATTTTATATAGCTTTTTAAACGAATAAGTAATTAGATTGCTCATAAACCTAATCACTTGCTTTTTCTTTTTATTTAGGCTCAGATTTCAACTATAGATCGTATTATTAAAAACCATAATAACAACCAACCAACAGAACAACCATATAAACATAATACCAACCAAAAACATAGATAACAACCACAATACAAAATCAAATAATCAAACCATTTTACACTCACAAAGTCCTCCAATTATCATAATCCCGCCCCTTATGCAAAACCAAACCCTCCTCCCATCCCAGTTTATCCTGTTTATCATAAACAAAATCCACCTCAATTTTCAACATAGAGCATTACACAAAATCAATACCTCAACACTCCATACTCAACAACGATAATTCACAAACAGCCAGAACATGTAACTACACATTCCCAAACATACCTTATTTCCATAGCCCCGCCCCTTATGTAAAACCAACATCCCTCCCCTGTTCTCTCTCTCCCCTGGCGGTTGTAATTGTTTTTATTTTCAAATAAATTTTAGCAAAGTCATGTATTTTAAAAATCTTAAGATTTTTATATTTATGTCTTTATTTAGTGGTTTCATTAGTGACAAAGGCTAAACTTTCTTGGAAAAATGTCTTTTATGTAAACCATGTTTGCTATTAATTCATTCAGGGCTAAAATATGTTCATTGTCTTCTAATGAAAGAAGGGTTCCTTCGCCGTAGTCGGAAGCCTAGCCTTTAACTAGTAAGTACTGTATTTACTGGGTTTTTGAGGGGGGGTGTCTTTCGCTGGAAATCTCGCCTCCTACTTTGAAAATACCCGTGAAACCGGTTCAATTCGTCACAGCCAGCACTCCTGCAGAGAGTTGGGTTGTACTTGCAGTGTGTACAGTACACGCGTTATGCTCTTCGTTAATGTCTGTGAAGTTTTATTTAATCTCTGAGCCATACTGATTCTTCTGGAAGCCAGTTTCCGCCAGGGAGTAAAAAAAAAACACACTATGGTATTCTCTCCAATGCAGTGCAGTTAAAAACATACCTCTGATGCTGCTCCTAAATGAATATCGTTTATGACCATCAGAAGCTTTATGCTCCTTTTCTTTTTTCCAGTGGATTGAACAGGGAGAGGCATTTCATGATGTACTTTTCACTGATGAAACAACAGTGGCTCTGGAACAGTTTTCAACCAAGTCGTTTTATAAAAAGGGGAGATATGTACATGTTACTGAAGCTAAAAGTTTAGCCTTTGTCACTAATGTAAACACTAAAGACATATAGAAATCCCTACGTTACAGACTGTATATGGCTGGTATTGGTAGTTTAAAGAAAAAATACACACCAGTATTCCACTTTCTCCCTAAACATTTTAAGCATCAGAGTCTTACATGTGGTTATTTCAAAAACGTTTGTACGTGCTCCTTCTTACCATGTTACTGTTTACTGTTACTGACCATATTAAGTTTAAGTGCCTGTGGGCACTTTTCCTGTCCATGGGGGGTGTACCGTCTTTCATTAGAAGGTTAGTCTGTTCTACTCTGAGAATGTAGAGGGGGTGGAAAGTGCCCGCGGTCATTTAATTAGTATAAAAATCTTAGTTATCTTTCTAGTTCACAGGTTTGCATGCATAATTTAATTTTGAAAGCCACTGAGACATCAGGTACTACTGTTGTATTTATGAAAAAGAAACAAAACAAAAAACATACTAACAACTGTGCCATCCTACTCCTTAGTTAATACATTTTATTATTCATAAACAGTTAACATTGTTAGCAAAATATTTTGAATTATATTTAACCCTATTTTTTCTTTAGTTTTGTATTTAACTTATTATATGATAGTCAGACTTAATGTATATAAATGTATATTTGAACAATGAAAATATATTTTTACAAGATTTTACATTAAGCACTTAAAATTAATATGGTTAATAATAGTAAACTGTAACATGCTGTAACAAGATCGGTTAAACTGCGAAGAAAATCCTTTCAGAGAAAATGTTTCAGGTGTGAAGAACATAGATCTCCAATGCAATTTCAACCAAACCTGTTCCCACACACCCTGCCCCCACTACCATTAGAATATACACAAACATTTTAGCGTTTCATTCTGAGCAGAAGACCCTCACACCTGAAGAGTGCTGGCTGTGACGAATTAAACCAGTTTTACAGGTTTCAATCACAGACCATGTGACATGGGACTCAGTAAAGTAACACACAGCGCCACTGGATTTGATAATACCTAACCAAAATCAGCAATATGGAAACAGAACCTGTGTAATTGTTGATAGATGATGTACTCGTAACATTTTTTCAAGACGAACTACAACATTTAAAAAATGACTTGTATGTACTTGATATCTCTAATCAATCCACGGGTTCCAGCACAAAACGAAACTAAAACGCATACCGTTTCGCGCTTCTTATTAGTTGCTCAAAAGTAATTTGACCGTATGAAATGCATAATATAAACCTAATAACATATACGTGAGCAGTACTTAAGCACTGTAGTATCGGTGTTAAGACATACCTCTCAAATACTGTAAATCAAGTTAAAAATATCTCAAGACCGATTCTGGTCGTAATGAAACCATGTTTCGTGTATGTTTTCTTTTTCATCTTGAAATAACTCATTTCTAAATACCTTTTTCACTGTTAACATCTTGTAGCAACTTTGCGACAAAATATACACTCTGACAGTTCATCCTGCTACCAACATTAAATAAAACAAATCTTAAGATTTCTATATTTATGTCTTTATTTAGTGGTTTCATTCGAAGCTTACAATGTTTAGGGAGAAATGGAATACTGGTGTGTATTTTTTTCTTTAAAGTACCGAGACCAGCCATATATTGTATGTTTATGTTAAGATTTCCCTTCAGTGGTAAAATTAGATATGAATATTCAATACTTAAACGGGCACAGTTAAGACATTAAATATACATATACATATTGTATACAGTACAGTTTGCATACGGTAATATGTTTATGTTACGCGATTAAAAAATAAATAAATAAAACTGGAAGGTCCAGCACCAGCTAGATTCGAACACACAACCTGCCAGTTGGTAGTCACGCACCTAGACCAGTAGGCTACAAGACAGCTCGCATGATCAGGCAGGCGAAACAGCCCTACACAGCCCTGCCGCAGTACACGGATATAATCATACCGTTATTAAATTCTTGAGATACGCAATTCCATATTATATCCCCTTTTAATCAAATTCTAAAAGTATGCTTGTTGACTCCGGTATCACGTTAGTTAAAAACTTCGAAGCTTACAATGTTTAGGGAGAAATGGAATACTGGTGTGTATTTTTTTCTTTTCATGATAGGTGTCGCATTTTAAATCATTTTCGTAGTTAGAAATTATGAAACGCCCTGTTAAAAGCAAGGAAGTTTTTATGCCCGTTGAAGTAAAACAAAATGCCTGACAAAGTATGGCTTGGACAGATTCCAAGTGCTTGTACAAATGTGCTAAAGAAATTATACTTTGAGTATACAGCTTGTCCAAAGTTATCCATTATAACTTATTAATACTATTAGTAATATCTTCGGTAAAGGCTTTGATGCATAAATATTTCTGATAAAGGTAGGTTGTGTACTTTTGTCCAACTGTGTAATCTTGCTTTCATAAAATATACCAACATTTTAATGACTGATGATTAACATGCTGTAATACACAGTTCAAAATTAAAGGCTCAAATGCTGTACATGAGAGGTTAAGCTCCCCCTGGCGGTTTTACAAGGCGACGCTGGATAGTTAACCACGTGACACCACGTTAACTGCGTGATACCGCGTGATACTGCGACACGCCCACCGGGGTATGCCGCGAAATACCTCACCCATTTAGAATGGCTGCATCTGTAGATCACATTTATTTTCTAACCACTTTATTTAATTTAGTGTTGCAGATAGCACACCAGGAAGTGAGCCAAGAGCCCCAGTGCTGCAAGACAGCAATGCTCATCAATGTAGCACCATGCTGCCCATCAGATCTACACACTTATCTAGGAATCCCAGTGCAATAGCAATCTACATATAGTTATTCCTAATTACTGTATATCCCAATGCAGACTTGATCAGTTATTTGGAACTAAACTATGGAAGAACCCTAGAAAATTCTACTGAAGTTTCTACAGATTTTAACTCAGTAAAAACTCATCCCCAGTACTGGAATACCACCATGCCAGCTGAGGTCTTGATTAAGCTAATTTAAAATTAGTTGGATACCATCAATGCTCAGTTTTTGAGTTTCACACCTGCCTTCCTTCAAGTAATGGACTGAATGAAGTGATTGGACCTTTTGAGATTAAATTCACATTGCAGTCTACAGTATGATACAATGATTGAAATCACCTGGTTTATTCTCAGTGCTTGTTAATGCTTAATGTTTGGTTTAAGTCTTTGACAAAGTGGCATCACCAAATACTAATTAACATCATATCATCAATTTGTCTCCTGTTAAGAGATGCTAAGACACAAATAAGACAACTACCACTTAATAAGAAAACTGAGGGCAGAGTAGGTGGAATTTTATTTGTCAGTTTTTATTTTTGCATAACATGTCCATAGCAGTCTTTGAATCCAAAGTCTAAAAGTAGAAACAGGTTGAAAAGGTCAAATCACCAAATAAAAAGAATCATTCAGCCTCAATCATTTAGAGATCAGCCAGAAGGAAAAGTAAAAGACACTCCAGAAGCAGGGTTGAGAAGCATTGCTTTAATAGACCGATCAGTAAATATCAGTCTCTGAAGAGGAACAATCTTACTCTCTAGCTTGATGGCAAGATTAGAACAAGCTGCTGTTTTGCCATGAGAGGGTTTGGTACAGGGGAGAAGAAATAGAAGCAGCAGAGGACAGATGCATTGAAAAGCCAGGAATCAACACAATAGGTGACCACACAAACACCAATAATGGGAATCAGTGCACTTTGGCAAAGCAGGTTAATCCCATCAAAGCTCTGTTAATATAGTCCTGATTCCAATTTATCTTGATCATGTCCTCAGCTCTGACAGGGACAGAAGAAAATCTTTTTGTATAGCAGCTGCTAATCGTGCAGGAGCTCTCAATGTGCCTGGTGTTTCATACATATACTGTAGCACTGCACACGCACAGCCCACTTCATCTCCTCAAGCCCTGCCAACATACAGCATGTTACTGACACAGACTACTCCCTACCAGGAGCACATGTCTTTTTCCTCACACAAGGAGGGAAATGTACTTCACTTTCCTTTACCACACCATGGTCAGAAATGTTTGGAATGATTTTGGTGGAGTAATTGTGAACCTAAATTACTCTTTTTTCTCTGGGTTCAGAATTAGCTAAATAATTCAAAACAGACTGTACACACAGTGATAACTACAGATCTCAACTCATCACTCATCTTGAAATTAAAAGTCTAGGAAGCATAAATCAGGTACTTACCAAAGTGTTTGGCACGTTTTGCATTTTCCTGACTTATATTCATTGTTCTAGTGAACTGCAGGTCTTTCTCAGAGGAGCCACTCGGTTGGGGAGACCAGGGATCTCTGTCCATCTGAGAGGCAGGAACAATGAAGTTCTCAGTGCTTGTTAATGCTTAATGTTTGATTTCAAGAAAACTGGCATAGTTTTTGTAGTAAATGCACGTTTTGCTAATTTCCATATCTTATCTTTTCCATGTACTGTAATTGAACCTTAATAATATCCTTACATATTTTAAGTAGAAAGACTGCAAGAGACATTTAAATCTGTAGATCATTTTTAGTAAACATGTTGACAGTTAGCTGATATAGTGATCATTTCTATTTAATTTAAGTAGAGGTCTTGGGCTCATCAATCCCACTTTCTTTTCTTTGGAGAACATGAACCTAAGGACTGCATGCAGAACAGTAGAAACTTATGCAATATCCTTTTCTTCCACAGAGTCCAAACAGTAAACTTCTCTTTATTTCAATAAAATGTCAAAATTCGGACAGAGAGATCACTGGTTCCAGTCTACTTACTTAACACAGTTTTCATTACAAACTATTCTGATTTACTTCATTATAAATGACGAGTACTGAAACTGGCACTCAATCAAAACTCCTCAAAGTGTTGTGATGTGTTATCAGTACTCAACTCAAGCATTACAACGGTAACATCGCATATTGATAGATGTAATGGAATGTATAAATCAAACATGAAAAATACGGGATTACAAACAATCAGACCTGTATGGAATTTCCTGAATCTCTTCTTAATGATTTTATAAACCAAAATGCAGCACACTCTAAGGAGGCAGTTCTATTCTATAATTTACAACTGGAGACACAGTAATAGGGGGCTGTACTTACTGCTAACGTTGTCTATTTGCTGATTGGTAATTGTAGAGTTTATAGGCAGCATGTTTATGAAAGAGGAGTGTTAATTCAAGTCAACTCCTTGATTATTATAAAACAACATGAAACATACAGATTGTAATCTGAAGAACAAAGAGAAGCCACCCCTAACTGTATATAGATCCCATTTCTAGCTGCTACTTCAAGGAGCCCAGATTGGGCCTTAAGACACCTAACTAGGAATCCTGTTGAAAGCACCCACAGCTCTCCAAAGTAACAAGCAGCCAAGCCATTTTATTGAAGCATCAATACCACGGCATTTTTCAAGAATTAATTCTCTTTTAGTTTCAAGTTGCGGCTCTTTTGCTACAAAAAAATGGTTGACCCCATCTACACTCCTTGGTTTTTTATAAACTGGAATATCTCTCACTACTTTTGTTTTTGGTTGGTTTTTTCTTTTTTCATTTTTATGAATTCACCAATCCACTGAACTTTAAAAGTGTGAACATTTAATTACCTAATGTAATTTTAGAGGTATGGTGAATAAAAATGAATGCAGTATTATAAATGCGATTTTACTAGTGTTGTAAACCTTATGTATAGTCTCAATGCTGAAGGGAGTAAGCTACACACTTCATGTTGTACCCAAACATTCTGTTTGTAATTTTATTGTTCTAATTTGACCATTAAAGAATCAACATAAACACCCAGATGCCTATAGTACAATCCTGTCTGGCGATTGATATTGCCCATGTGATATGTATACCAAGGCATTAAAAATCTATCAAAAATAAGTATTGGAATCACTAGCATGATCAATTTGTATAGGATATAGGATATGTTTCTATTTCCTCCATGAACCGCTTTGGACTTGTCTAATACTGGCATCTTAATTTCAAGATTTTTGAGTATGTATTTGAGCTAGAAATGGTGGAAAAACAGTATATGTCGAAATATTTCAGAAATTCCAATAAAAACAAAAAGGCCTAATCAGTGTGATTTGAACGGAAGTGATGATAACTGTGAAGCTGCATTAACAGTATAATGTATATAGCATATAACTGAGAGAACATGTGGAACAAACATTAGAAGACTCAAGGCCCTCCAGAAATTGAGTCTGACACTCCTGATTTAAAGAACTGTTCAAGTTACAAATTTAGTCTACATTTTTATTTTTTTAAAGAGATTCTCAATTATTAATCTTTATTTTACATAGCAGTTTTCAGAAGACATTGTTTCTTAGGAAAGTGCACATTCAGGAGAGATAATTTTACCAAATAAATCAATATACAGAAGATAATATACAGAATACATCATAAGATCTACTGTATGTGACTGCCAGGGTCTTAAGGTCAGATCTGAAAACAGACTACAAGGTGACACTACTAGAAAGCCACTGCAAGTGAATGAAGTAAGCACACATCCAAAAGTAACAAGACCAGTGCTCGAATTCACACCCCACTCTTTACTCGTTATCGTTTTTGGATATGTTTGTATTTCAATTTATAAAAATATGAACGAAGATACTGCTTTGCTTGAAAAAAACATTTCTGTTGCTCCGATCCTCGGACAATGATGCGCTTGCGACTCCCATCTCTTACCGGCGGTCGCATCGGTTCACCACGTGCTGGAAAGCGTCGCTACACCCCCATGCCCTCACACGAGTTTTTACAAATCTTGAACTGTACAAATTTACATCTTAATTGATATACTCATCGATTTTAATCAAACGAATTAGCTGCTTTCAGGATAGTAAAATGGGAGCACTTAAAAGGGCACCGTTTGCATGATGTTTTACTGAAGCTGGTCTTAATGGAAAATCGACAGAGATTTCTGCTGACACACAATGTAAAAAACAGTATTTTTTACCACTTTGGTTACACAGTGTAGAAAACCGGAATCTAAGTTAGAAAATAGACTTCGCCTGACCTTTACCAGGTTGCAAGGTTGCAGATGCGCAGTAACCACACAAAAATAAAACTCTGTCGCTGCCATGCATGTTTTTTTAGCTAAAGTAATAACATATGAGAAACTACGATCAATTTAACCTCTTGAGCAATGCGTCACTCTCTCAGTAATAATGCAATTGTGAGTTCAGAGATGACACTTTGATTGCTGCGTGGCGCTTTACAGATTGAGAACGTGACCTACATAAGACGCGATCTAATACAAAATTAATACAAATTAAAATAAATTTGCAACCTGGGAATCTGGAAAATGCAATTCCAATTACAAGATCCGACCTCGTTCATCTTTTTTGTGGAGTTAGAGTCGCGTTTTGAGATGAAGAAGGTGGAGGAGCTGCCACTGCGATGAATGTTTCAGTGAGGAGGAGTGGGAGATTTTTTCTTTTTTGTATTTCTTCTTGACTAAAAAAAGGTGCAAATCTGTTATTTTGGCGTAACACTATCGATGCTCCACCATCGTAATTATTCCCGTACTGCCCGTTCCACCCCTTAGTGTAATCAATGTAAGTTAATGCTTACGTGGCCTAAAAGAAACAACTAATACATTTTGGCTTTATTTGTTAACATGCCTGTGATTTTAAAGCCCATGGCAAGAGTTTGAAAGTTAAAACAGGTTATTTTGAACTGCTGCTTGTCGGGCAATTCAGACACCGTTCCCTTTTGGGGCAAAGCACTGTATGCAGCCATATAGGTCAGGAAAAAAATGTTTAGAAAACATTGAAAGAACTGTATTCCTAAGTATCCTTTCAGCCCTAAAACACAGCCAAGCCATCAAAAACTGTCTACATTGTATGGGAATAAATCCCTAACCCTGGCTTCGGGTTTTGTTAGTTAGGGTTAGGGTTCAAATATTTCTCAAAGACAATTTTCACAATATTCCACTCATTTGACTAGAAAATTTGCTTCTCTGAATCAAAATATTAGTCTGAAAAGACAATACAACACTGCCAAAACCAAAAGAGTGTGTCAGGAATGGTCAAATTCATTTTTGAAAGGTATTATTTCATTGGAAATTTTGTTTTGAACGGAGTGCTGAATGAATGTACGTTAAGGCTTTATTTGTTAATATGCCTGTGTTTTTAAAGCCCATGGCAAGAGTTTGAAAGTTAAATCAGGTTCTTTTGAACTGTTGCTTGTCGGGCAATTCACACACCATTCCTTTTGGGGGCATAGCACTGTATACAGCCACATAGGTCAGAAAAAAATGTTTAGAAAACATTGAAAGAACGGTATTCCTATGTATGCTTTCAGCCCTAAAACACAGCCATGCCATCAAAAACTGTCTACATTGTATGGGAATAAAACCCTAACCCTAGTGTCACGCTGGGGCTGACTGCGGAGGATTGGGATCCAATGCGGTGCTCTAGGAAGGGATACCTAGCTTGGGGTTTTGTTAGTTAGGGTTAGGGTTCAAATATTTCTCAAAGGCTTTTCACAATATTCCACTCAAAGAACTATATTCCTACAGATGCAGCCATTCAAAACGACCGGATTATATTGCGGTAAAACGTGGTGGGAGTGTCCCGGAATAACACGGGTTATCGTATAATACCGCAAGTAAGATATTAGTGTCCGGAATTACCGCCAGGTGGAGCTAATAAAGCTCAACCTCTCATGTACAGTGTTTGAGCTTTCGCCATCAAAGTCTTTACAGAAGATATTACTCATAGTATTAATAATGAATGACCTTGGACAAGCTGCTCCACATTCTTTGTAAATCTAAAAACTAGTTTTTTCTTTGACAAAAAATAACGCCACAGCATTTCATTGATCCAATCACACATTTGTTTCCAATCATACAAAGTAATTCTTGAGAATCTCCGATTCACCATGCCTTTCACATGCTCATTAAAGATATTAATTTAGGAACAAAAATATTACTGTATGTAAACTGTACTGTATATGGATGGTCTTGGTATTTGAAAGAAAAAATGCACACCAGTATTCCATTTCTCCCTAAACATTTTAAGAATCAAAGTCTTACATGTGGTTATTTTGGAAACGTTTTTACTTGCTCTTTGCTCCTTCTGACCATGTTATTGTACGTTTATACAGTATTCAGTACTTTGTGAGAAAAGTGATAGTTTTAAGCTTTTCTGTGAATATGCTCGATACCAGAGTAAACAGAAGCATACTTTTAGAATTTGATTAATAGGGAATATAATATGGAATCGCATATATAAAGAAATTAATAATATAATTATATTCATGTACTGTAGCACAGTAGTATATACACATATCTATTGATGTGTACGGCTGTTTCACCACTTGTTATGTGACTGTCTCAGTAGCGTGATGGTTTAAGTGCCTGACTTATAAGCAAAATAACCCAGCTATCGCAATGAGTTTTCTTTTATCAAACTTTACCTTGAAAAACGAAAATAGCAATATTACGGACACTCTATTGACTTTTTTATATTTCTGAATATCACAACATGTTCGAATCTAAGTCATTTATTAACAACAATGGATAGTTTCAGACTGTTACCGATATCGTTATCATCAATATGTGAAAAAAGTGAATCCTGTTTTTTTATGGTCTGTAGTTCAAATCCTGCTTAACTAAAAATTAGACACAAGAAGCGTATTATTGGACAATGCTGTGAGGCTAAAGAAATCAATAATAATTTTAATTCAAACATCTAAATATATTTAACACATACTGTACGCCTGACTAGAGAGTGTGTCTGCTCGCCTGCACGGTGACGTCACCATCTTTCACGTCACACCGTCTGTGTGGTGTGACGCAGTGGTGGCCGGGCGCGGTGAGGTGCAGGAGAAGGGGTGTGTGCGGGTGGGTTTGTGGGGGTGTGTGCAGATGGGGCTGTGGGGCCCGGCGGGTCCTGGCTGTGGTCTGACCAAAAACTCAAAATAAGATACAATCGACAGACATTCCTAACATAGACATATCATAAAACATTTACATGCTGTGAATGTCTGTCGATTGTACCTGTATCTTATTTTTAGTTTTTGTTTTGTTTCACGTTAATTTTATACGGGAGAGTGTCATAGAGAAGACTCCCTTACCCCCAT
Organism: Lepisosteus oculatus; assembly: GCF_040954835.1. Lineage (NCBI taxonomy): Eukaryota > Metazoa > Chordata > Actinopteri > Semionotiformes > Lepisosteidae > Lepisosteus > Lepisosteus oculatus. Next base: position 46,274,566 of record NC_090698.1, on the reverse strand, counting down.
CTTGATTAAAATCGCAAACGTGTGTTTCACAAAATACTTTTATTTTTCACAATCTGGCAATGCCAGACGGAATCCACATTCGCTGTGGAAAAAACTGCCTTGCAGATCAGAACATCAAGGAAGAAAACAATTATTACACCCGGCTTTTCAACGTAATTGCTTTAACTTGCTAATGTGTTACTGTAACAGTCCGGGTGTGGCAAGCCTCTAATGTCTCCCGATTTGGGCAAAAGGAATAAAGCTTTGTTTGATTTCTGAAACCCTTTCTTTATGTCCTCAGTTTTCTTTTGACGTTTCATTAAACATTTATTTGTTTGTTTTGTGGTCTGGGTAATTGGAGGCTACGGTGTTATGCTTCCTATAGTGATATACGGCCGTATTGAGCAGTATTTCTTGCGTTAAGAAAGTTAGGTGTTAGCATAAACTATTAGTAATCAATAATATTAAATTTAGCACTGTAATAAATTGTGCTAATAATAAATTCTATTCTACTCTGAGAACATAGGTGGGAGGAAAAATGCCCGTGGCCTTTTCACTGATAAACTTGTTAACAAAAACTACACTATGCTTAAGAGTTGTTCAATCGTTTTTTTTCAGCACAGCACAGACTGTGCCTGCTAGAGCACCACAATTCACACTCAACCACATCACAGATCACAGATCAGTCCCAGTGTGTGAGATCCTGCTGTTTGATCTGTGCTTGATCTTTGATCTGAACCAGTTCTAACCATTGACACATTTAGACAATTTCTGCCTGGAATTTCCTCCCCCTTAAACATTTGTTATATCTCTGCAGCAGAACATAGCAAGAGCCTGGTTTCGGGTCTTAAATTGAAACTAACCCCCTTGGCTTTGAGTGTGAACAAATCTCTTATATTTCTTAATGTGTCCACTCTGCAGACAAACATATGAAAAAACAAAAACAAAAACAGCAGGCAAAAATGTTTTTTTTTGTTGGTATTCAGAGGTCAGAATTTTCAATTCTAGGCCTGTCAGGGCCCTGGGGATGATTTGAAAACCTTGTTCTGGGTGACTACTAGCTTGGATAAAAATCTGGGACAAATTGATCAATAAGAAAAAATTCGACATCATGTTTTGAGAAGACTGGACCTGGAATTAAATTTCAGGCCTATAATAAAAAATCATAAACATATTGAAAATAATAAGAATAAAAAACATTAGACACTGCTAAAGAGCCTTTATCTGCTGTTATGTAATGAAGAAAACCTCAGAGTTCACTTCCAGTTTGAAAAAAAGGAGCACTGAGAAGAAACTGATAAAAAAATGATTGATTAGCCCTTCTGAGTCAATGATTGACAGCTAATAGGCAGGCGGAATGAAGCCTGAGGCTTCTAGGGGAAGTCTTACCCCCTAAGGCCTCTGAATGGCTGAAAATACAATGACTGACAGCGCTTTTTACCAATCAGATCGCCTTATTTTTCGCGGTCCTTCTTCACACATTTACTACAAAGTCAGTAACGTTCAATAGCCTCCAGGTTTGGAGATAAGCTAGTCTGGGTTATTTTGGATATACATCATGCTTCAGAATAAGGTAAAAAAAATGGGAGATATATATATATTTTTGCTTTTGCGGTTTTGTTGGTAAAAAGGTATGATATTGACATGTTGTGCTGGCCGGGTGTTTTTATTGGGGTTCTGCTAGTTCTTTAATTTATTGGTTTATTGCACAATAGTGTCATATCTGTGGAATAAACTTTATGGTTTTGTTGTGATGATATTGGAGAATACGTGCATATGAGAAAATGTGTGGAGCTATTTGAAAAAATCTTGCGTTTGTCTTTTAAAAAAAGAAACGACACGATCTGAAAGCTTATCTCTGTAAATATATTAATATCGAGTGGTATTAAATGCAACTTTTTTGTATAGACGTAGCCTGGCAAAGAATAATTAGCACAGGACACAAATATAATTTGGGGGTTCTTTTTTTCTAGGTGAGTATGTGGTCTGATCTGTTCTTAGTTTTAAAAAATAAAAATAAAAGAAATGACATATAACGATATTTTTATATACACAAAATACGGCGCTGGTTCTTTCACGCAGAGGGGAAAACAAAGAAAACATGTTTAGTTTGACAGTTTTTTACATTCCATCTGACCGTTACAGAAACGCATCTACACTGAACAACAAAAAAAGAAAGAAATGACATTACAGAAATAGGCAGGTCACCTCACCGAGAACTACATTACGACAATAATTAGTATAAGACTCACAATTGCGTACACTTAACAAACGGTGCTAAACATAAGTCTCTGTAAAGAATGAAGGAACAGAAAATACAAGGAGCATGTGAAACCCATTACTTACAAATCAATAAACAGATATCCCTAGCCCGAGAAGTTGTCTAAGAACTGGCTACCGCCTCAGTGTACTCCGTTAAAATCTAATACCCCTCTTGCTAATCTTGTCTCAATCCTATGAAATACCCCTTTATACTCATTTAGGGTGCAAATAGGGAAACAACACCGTATTTACCGTTACAACTCTCTGGAGTCATTTCGGGTTCTTTTTAACGGTCGCTCACTGCCTCTTAGTCCCTACTGCCCATGCGCAGAACGCTGAACTCAACTGACAGGAACCGCGAGCTAAGAGGTAGCGCCATCTAGTGGATTTGGCAGAACAGGCCGCTCTTCACCACTGGGTCACATAGATGACACTTTTCTAAAATGTCTTTAAAAATAAAAGCGATTACAATTGGCACGACTGTTGACTTTTCACGATAACTCCTAAAGTTATGAAAACACTTGTGTGCGTACAAAATACATGTGGCTGTTTCCACAGCCTTCACTGTCGTTTTTAAGCCATTTGTTGACCACGCTAGAATATTCTTCTGTCCATATCTTTGGAAGGGAAACGCAGATCCAAATGCATTTTAAAGACCACGACATGTGAAAGTGTTCACAGCCTCCACATAAAACTATCACTGAGCTTATTCTCTTTTTTTAAACCTCTGTATTCTCGTCGATGCACTGTAAAAAACATCCTGTAAAATTTACGGTAAGAAATTGGCAGCTGTGGTTGCCAGAAATCTACCGTAAAAAAATGTTTTAAACATCATACCATCATAAAGTGGTTAGAAAATAAATGTGATCTAGTTGCTTTTATAATTTTTTAGGAATACCTCCTACTGTGTCCTTCAGGTGAAGCCTGTGAGAATTGCCCTGTGCTAACTAAAGCCAGGCTTGTGCGTTCTCGCTGTTTCTCCAATGGAATCAAGCCTGTGCCGCCGAACACCCAACCCAGGCCTGTCCATGACACACGGCCCTCAGAAATGTACACATTCAGAGCAATTAAAATGCTGCCCTTACAGCTCAAGACGGTTGTGGCTTTCATAAACAGTGCACTGAAGCTCGTTTCCAAACTTGTAACTTTGTTTTTGCTTACTGCCACACAGGTAGCCTCCTACTTTTATGAACATCTTTTCTGTTTTTTTGTGGGGGCTGGAGTGGAGAGTCGTTGATAAAGTTAGGTTGTTGTTCAAGCTGGCATCTTTTGTGGTTTGATGTGCTTCAAAGCAGGATTGTGAACTTGGCAAGGGAGTGAACAGAGTCGACAACACTGCTCGAACTCTGTAAAGATGACAGCAGTGCTTATCATTTTTTCACTTTTCTCCACTGTGTCTCCATTTGTGTCTTGTCTGCAGGTCCGTTAACTCCCCTCCTTTAGTAGCAAGACCTCGCTTGGCTGGAATCCCCTCCAGAAGGCTGATGGCTGCTTCCAGAGTGGAGGACAGCCCCAACCAAGGTGCTGACAGCTGGAGCTGCTGGCCTGTCATTTGTTTGAATGAGTTTGCTTGTGTGTATGAGTGTGTGCTGAGAAACCAGCTTTGAGACTGGGCAAAACTGAAAGTAAGTTTCTGTGCTTTACAGTAGAGTACAGTAGAGATTGAAACTTCCTGTCTGCTGGGACTCAGAGTTAAAGAGATAAATAAGATAAAGACCTTGCCAATTATTCTTCTCAGTCAGTTCTTGCATTTGCCCTCCTTGTGTTGAGGTTGGTGTGTGTGTCAGTGTGTCTGCTACTGTGGGCTGTGGTGTTGTGAGATTGGTGAAAAAGGTGACAGTTCTGAAGGGTGTTGAGAAATTTTGACCTTGTTTTGTAGGGGTGACCTCAGATGTGAGTGTAGTGGAACAGTGGCTGACCTATTCTAATGGGCCTGGTGAGTCTGAGGAGGACAGGCTGATAGTGGTGTCCCCACCTGCTGCCAGACCCCCGGGCCGTGTGCCCCGCAGAGTTTCCAGAATCCCCACATGTGAGTCGGCTGCACCATTGGTTAAGATGTCACTAATGATAATAGGGACTGGTACCAGAGTTACATGCAAAACCTCACTGGTAACAAAAACTCTCTAATGGCCTGTGAAGAGGGATTTATTACAGACTTGACACTATTCCTTTCTAACATCCCACCTTCATAACTGTACAAAACGAAAATAAACTTACCTTTTTATCCATGATACAGGATTCTCCAGGATCAGGGAAAAAAAATTGTATTACTGTATACTTGGTTCTGCTCTGTCTTTTTAAACTGCCTTGCATCAAGAAAAGGCTCTTCTGCTGCTGCTGATGTGGTAAAAACATTATGTTTCTAACATTCATTTTCTTGAATGTTTTTTGGAGTCCTTTTGTAAAAGTTTAGAGGATAGTAAGACTGGCCTTGGGGATCATTGTATTGTTTTATTGATTTTGAGGATCGTTCTGATTTTGGTGAGTTATTAATGGGCGGCATGTTGGCTCAGTGGTTGGCATTACTGCCGCGCAGCACTAGTTTTTATGGGTTTCCAGGTATTCCAGTTTCCTCCCACAGTCCAAAGACATGGTGGTAGGTTAATTGGCTTCTGGAACAAGTGGCTTTGATGTGAGTATATGAGCATGTCTGTGTTTGTGTCTGTGTGCCCTGTGACTCCGGCTCCCTCCCTCATGACCTTGTATTGGATAAAGTGTTTAGAAAGTGGATGGATGGATGGATGAATGAATTGAGAATTGATCAAAATTGGTTCTTGAAAAAGAAAATTCCCTTAAGATAACTGCCCGATCAGAGAGGGTTGCAACAAATCAGTTTCAAAGACCTTCAGAACTGTAATGTGAACTCTTGCGGACATGTGAAGTGATCTGTAGACAATGGGCACAAATCAAGCCACGCTAGAGATAGCAGCACAACCCAGGATTTATTGAACTCTTAGGAGTGGATATGCCAGTACACATTACTGTTCACATTTCAACTCCAGCTTTAGCAACACAGCAACAGATAGCGTGCCAGAGTTTTAGAGTATTGGGTGCGACGTTTTGGTTCTGTGAGGCAGTAGATCATCAGGTGACAAAAGCTCACAAGGTGATGATATCTCCAGATTTACAGAGAAAACCCCAAGGAGCTCCTTCAGAGTAAGCAAACTCATTTGCAGTAGATTCTGGCCAGAATACAGGTGGTTTTAGTTTTTTGTTAACCCCAGCAACTCTCTTTCCCCACCCGGTTATCCCAGAGCCTTACCAACCCCAGGTTTCAGGGAAGAAAGGGCTCCTGAGGATGTCACAGAACAGTGGTGGAGAGGACTCGGACATGCAGTTCCTGAGCCCCACCAACCCTTCCGACAGAGAGAGAGGTGTGCTCACAGAGGAGGGTCAGGCCTGAAAGGGGATCTGCAGTCCCAATTTCTCAGGCCGGTTATTAAATCTTGCAAAATTTTTTTTTCACAAAGAAGTGAGAGGCTGTGAAATTTTCAAAGCAAAAAGCAAATCCTTGATGAGTAGCCCAAGAGTCACAGCAGAAACTGATTCGGGGAGTGCTGCTTCCTGCTATTGACATTTCTTCTCTTCCCACCAGATTGCCTGTGCTTTGGTTGTGTCTTTGGCTCATAGATGTAACTGGACTTTTAGATGAAAAAGGATTTGATATCTCACAAGCTGTTAAATGTTTTTTTTTTATTTCTCAACAGAACTTTAGTCATAGCATTAAAACTCCCAATGGATTTTGGATACACAGTTCCACGCATATGCATTAGTTAACAGCTAAGGCTTGGGCTGTCTAATGGTATACTTGATACTTGATGTCTAATGATATACAAATGATGCTTGGGCTGGTAATGATAATGCTATGCTAGTTAATTATATTAATCCTTAACATCTTTCAATGTTTGGGAAAACCAAGGAATGAGCTATGTTTGGCTGGTTTTGACAGCTCCCGTCCATGGTGGGGACAATGTGCCTACAAAGACTTCCTGCCCTCTCTGCGGACATTCCAGCGTAGAGCGTACATTTCTCACAGCCCCAGGAGCTGCTGGGGGTCTGGGCTCTCAGCCAGCTTGCAGGAATGTGGACCCTAATGTTGGCATGTCCAGCACCTGATCCAGCAGGAAGGAGAGCAGTCTTCTGTGCAGATCCCTCTGCCCCAGTTCCCAGAACACTGCAGGGAAGGATACACATCCATTCCTTTTCTTTCTCCTTTCTTTCATCTTGCTCAGTTTTTATTAAGTGATCATAAAAATTGAGGAACATTGATAATGGTAGTTTGGATGATTTTTGACAACTGCAGTTTTGATTCCAATTTTGGTGATAGTAGTACTATTGATTACTGTTAAGTATCAGACTGAGGACTAATTGCCTATTATGAAGACTGGTAGTGGTTACAGTCAAGTTGGTTTGCACAATCTTGACCTCCATGTGGTGAAAGAGCAGGGGACTTGATGTAGTGTTTTAGCAACAATGGCAACTTGTTAGGAAGACTGCCATCCTGACTAACCACTACAGCCTTCACAATAGACAAGCAGTCCTCACCCTTTATTCTTCTTAAAGGTCAAGTGGAAATATAGTTTCCTCTAAGAACGTTATGTACAGACAGTATGTGTAAGCCCTGTCTGTGTTTTTCAGGGGAAGCCCAGGGAAGGACCTTCCCAGAGCTCCTCAGAGCCTCTCAGATGTGCTCCACAACCTGCCGCTGTGTCTTCAATGGAATCAAACCCGTGCCCCCGATCTCTCGAGGCACCAAGCCCTTGCCCGACAGGGCCTAGGGTATGCCCAGGGACTCAGGAAAGGCAAGCCAGACAGGGCGCCCCTTGGAGCGCCCAATGGAAAGTAACCTTCAGCTTTATGGAGAAGAGGAGGCAGTGGACTATGAGGAAGTCAGAACACACCAGTGGTGGACATCACAACATTCTTGCCTGTGGGGTTGGGGATCTCAAAATTGACAGCTCTGTTCCAGCTCTGTAAAGATAACTGTCAAAGCAGTGCTGATTGTTATTATTTTTTCACTTTTCTCCTCTGTCTCTGTGTCTTCCGTGCAGGTCCGATTACTCCCCTCCTTTAGTAGCAAGGTCTCGCTTGGATGGAATCCCCTCCAGAAAGCTGATGGCTGCTTCCAGAGTGGAGGACAGCCCCACCGAAGGTGCTGACAGCTGGAGCTGCTGTCTTGTCATTTGTTTGAATGTGTTTGCTTGTGTGTATGAGTGTGTGCTGAGAAACCAGCTGTGAGACTGGGCAAAACTGAACAGTAATTAAACATTACAGCTTGGGTTTTGAATGGGGCACAGTCTGTTTCAGTTTTTTCTTTTCTAGACTAGATTACTGCATTTCCTAGTCATTTTCATCAGTGAAAAAACTGTCTTTGTCCACAGAAAACACAGTAGCTGTTCATTATTGCTGCCTACTGGGTCTTATTTAGAGATAAAGAAATAAAGAATAACACCTGCCCACATTTTTCTCAGTTGATTTTGGCATTTGTACTTCGGCATGAGTGTCAGTGTGTCTGCTGGGTTTTGAAAGGTGGAGGGTGTTGAGAAATGCGGACTTTGTTTTGCAGGGGTGACCTCGGATGTGAGTGTAGTGGAGTAGTGGCTGACATATTCTAATGGGCCTGGTGAGCCTGAGGAGGACAGGTTGATAGTGTTGTCCCCTCCTGCTGCCACACCCCCGGGCCGAGTGCCCCGCAGACTGTCCAGAATCCCCAGACGTGAGTCGGCTGCACCATTGGTTAAGATGTCACTAATGATAACAAGGACTGGCTCTGAAGGATAATTAGTTTTTCTGAGGAAAAACAAAGGAAAATTAACTATTAAGCCTTGATTCTTTGTTAAATTATGCATTATGTGATGCATTATGTGATAGTTAGCCCACAGAGGAATGATAATATCAGATGGGAATGCAGGCTTTAACTAATCTAATGTAGTCAATGGGACTCTGGATCATGATGATAGAGTTTTTGTAGTCAACACATTTGTAACATAGGCAGAGATGTGATATTTTTAAAGTCATACCAATTTGTTGGTGTAATTTCTGAGCCTCAATTTGGTGAGTTGCTTTCAGTCGAATCTGGCTATTATCACATTATTATTTTAATATTGTTGCGTCCATTTCAGTGATGCCTGTCAGGCATTGTAATTAAATCATACATTCCAACTCACTAACACTTTAAAAATAAAACAGGTGATGCAGTTATTAATGTCAGTTTTGAAATCTGTTCATAGGTTCTCAAGAGCTCAGTGCAGGTCTAAGTCTCAGGGCCAGTGCTTTGGTCACTTTGTCTCTATAGGAGTGTTGGGGAGCTCCACTCGAGTTGCTTCTCAGCAGAGCCTGATGTCGTGCCCTGGGCAAGGCACCAGCACTGGCAACACAAGTGTCGAGCCCCTGGCGCGAGTCTATGGAAAGGCAGTCCAACACAACAGTCACCCCTACGTCGAGGAGGTGAGTAAGAGGCCTTTATTTCTCTTTGCTTTTGTTTTGAGTTTTTTACAAACAAAACTTTTGAGTTTGAAAATGCTCTGTAGGTCTTTCATTTTTGTGTTTCATCAATGTCCTAGTTTTTTATAATACCTTCTAAAGTATATTTATTTATAAACACTTCACATCAAGACATCAAAAACAATCAAGATTAGTAATAATGTCTCCATCAGCATACGTGTGTACTCTGCATACTGTAATGCCATAGCACACAAGTGTAACTACAGTATATTATGATCAAGTCCTGTCTACGTACTGACCTAATATTCACAACAACAGTATTTGAAGCCCTATACAGACAGTATTCTGGAATAGAATATTAGAGTATTTTAGATGTAAAAATACAGCCTGGAAAGGAATTGACCCAATAATAACAAACAGCAAAAATCTGTTCAGGGGTTCACTATATAGGAAATAACAATGATACAGGACTAATATGTTTCTTTTTCCATCTATAATATATTTGGTATTTGAGGGATTTGATCATTTTGGGACCAGCCAGATTGCTTACAATGATCAGGCACAGTTATTTATCTCAGAAATCTCAGAAATTAAAACATTTTTAATTTTTTTGTAGACCTTGGGGTTCAGTATATAGGAAATAACAATGAAACAGGACTAATATGTTCTATTTCCATCTACAGTGGTATTTGCATCAGTGGTATTTGAGGGATTTGATCATTTTGGGACCAGCCAGATTTCCTTCAATGATCAGGCACCGTTATTTATCTAAACATTTTTACATTTTTTGTAGACTCTGGTGGATAACTTGTGAAAGCCTTTAGCTTGCTTTTAGAAAACACCTATCAAATCCCTTGCATGGCACTTTCATCTATGTACTGTACTTAATTATATCAGCAGCATTATAGAGTTGCTGTCATATGGGTGTAAGTTATGTTACAGCAGCAAAATATAGAGGAAACTCAAAATAAAATGCAAGTATATGTATATGAATACTATGAATCACAATTCAGTGCTGTGAAACAATTTATGTCATGGGGTCCAACAGTAAATATTTCAGAGGACTCAAAGTAAAAACTTTTACCAGGACTGGTCCAGCTGGTCTCAAAACTGAGCCGGGCCAGGATTGCCCAGGGTTAACTTGTGCTTTTCTGTTATTACAGACACACAAGATGGGACACGTCCAGGACCAGTGGAGGAGCGTGGGGAGTCTTAAGAAACGCCTGCGCATGACAGGGGGGGATGGATCTGCAGAGGAGAGGGATAACGTTGTAGATTAAACCGACCCAGGGACGCCAAATAATGTAGGGAAAACCGGTTCAGGGACGCCAAATATGTAATCATAGTGGCTCTCTGAAGGCACCAGTTCTGTAGGGTTTGGGCATTTACTGAGACAATTATTAATTGTAGCAGTAAATCACAAAGTTGATTCTTTTGATGGCTTTAGAATCCAACCATGCGACATAACTCAAACAACGCGCACACACAGGTACTAATACACGAGGATACATTTATTAATACATAGAATATGCATATAAACCTAACAGATCTTATCGAGAGGGTTATCAGAATACAAAAGGTATATTCGGTCAGTTACAAAGAGTTATACATATCAAGAGGACATACGTTCAGTATATCATTCATTAAGACCGTTTCATAAATGAACTTGGTTATAACTTCTACATTAGATACTCAAACAAGTACATAACTCTTAGGAATTAAATTGATATCAACTGGTTGGGATAACAATTGAATTCTCGAGCTGTAATGCATTGAAGTTGAATACTCATCCAATCTTTGGGGATTCAGATCTCCTGCGGGCACAAAGAAACAGTTGCAGGCTGTTGCTGTCCAATCCGCGCTCTCTGGCTCCGTGCTCATTGTTGGCATTAACTAGCAAAGTTTGTGCACAGGAGAAAAGATGACTGTGGGTCCCAGCAAGTCAGGAAGAGGACCGGTTCGTTCCTGATGAAGAGCTAGTTCTGAACAGTGATTCAGCTTTCCACAGTTCCGACCTGTTCACGAGGCCTGCTGCTGGCTACTCTCTGGCAACCTCCGCTCTAGACTCTTAGAACAAAGGAAAGTTCTGGCACTCGGACACACTGGCCGTTCCGTGGTTGTCCGGGCTGAGTCTCAGGATGGTCAGGAGGCGCGCTGCGAGAATGTCCTGCCCTTGGGAGCCTTCTGCTCCTGGGCCGTCCTGCCCTGGAATTCTCCTTTGAATTCCCTTTAGAATCTGAATCTGAATCTTGTTGAATCTGAATCTGAATCTTGTTGAATCTCTCAGGCTCTCTGTGTTGCCTGTTTTTACCTGGAGGAACTTCAGCTCATTGATTGGCTGAAAGTTCCATGGGCATCAGAGTCCCACGTGGGTTACTCGGCCCTACCAGTCCCTGATTGGTTGATCAAGGTGAGATATGAGTCACTTAGTCCTGACACTTAGTAATGCAGTCCAGATGTCCAACTGGCACTCCCTAGACAGATAGGCGCCAATGGATGACCATTGATCATGATAGCCAGGCTTAGCTAAGTGCATCCCCCTTTGGGAGCTGTCCTTATCAAAAGAAAACATGTTGCATGAATAGTTTCTCTGTGGCTGCACCACAGAGATGAACAGAGAAATGGGGCCTCATTTGGGAAGGCTCAGAACACTTAATTCTGCCTTATTATTAAGCCTCACCGCTACAACGTCTCTTTCTGCCTCTGAAGAGTACCCCCCATATCGCAGGTCAGATCAGCATCTCCGAGCTGGCCCTCACCCAGAGCCTTCAGTTTCTGGCCTCTGACGACTGGTATGCATAAAGCAGTACAATCAGCATCCAACTATTCCGCTTTCTTTGAATACAGTTCTGACTAGTGAAAATATAGACCTTGCTGCCCATAGCTCTATACAGTTAGACCTCTTTCTTTGTCCTGGTTGATATATTTCTTTCCTTTCACTGAATTAAGGGAGAGGAAGGTTGACGGACTGACCTTCATAAGGCGTCTGTTCCAGCATCACCCCGCCATCCTGAAGAGCAGACTGCACAATGTCTCCCAGGCGCTCGTGCAGGAGGTGTGATCTCTCCAAAATATTAATTGTTCATTTGTATGATTGCTTTTTACTGTTTTTGTATCCATTCCGATCCATTTATAGAGAATGGTTCAAGAGAGGGGTACAGACGAGGCTCTGCAGTGCTGGCGGTGGTTTGCCTTTCCCCAGGTGAAGAACTTGCGATCAGCTGTGTCTAGGATGGCAGTGGTGTGTCTGAGAGACATGTTCACCTTCCTGCAGAGAGGGATGGACCCGGAACTGGGCAACACAGTTAAGGTGCTGCTGCACAAAGCCGGAGAATCCAACACATTCATCCTTCATGTACCCCTGCTCGTGCAATCAACGCACTGCTGAATGGAGGTCTGAGGTGAGGGCAGAAATATACAGAATAGAATAATACCCAGAATCTTAGGGTCTGACTTCAGGAGCTGTGAAGGGTCATTTACGTTTCACGGAGCTTTAAATCAAAGCATGTACTAAAGAATGTTTACTACAATGCTAATATCCATTCATTTTCTAACCACTTTCTCCAGTTTATGGTCATGAGTTAGCTGGAGCCTATTTCTGCAAACAGTGGGTGTAAATCAGGCCAAACCTTGGACTTGTCACCAGTCCGTCACAGGACAGGCACACAGACACGGACACGTGCACACTCACACTAGAAACACATGAGAACACACAAGCAGATAGCACCCCAGGTCCTGGTGGAGAGGATGGGCGCACGTAACCTCCCCAGGGAACTCACCAGCTGCATCCTGCCTGCTGCCACTCGGCTGGCACAAGACGCCTCCCAGGAAACCAGGTACAAGCTTGCTCTTTTCCTAGACGGGTAAGATGGTGATTTCCTTCAAGGAGCCAGCTTTGCAACTCCGTGGTGCAATGAGTCTCATGAAAAGATTTGTCATTTCAGACACTTTGGACAGCGGTTGCTGTCTTCCCTGAAGCACCGACTTTGAGCAAGAGGTACTGTCTGTGGTCTGCGGTCCTGTATTTTACAATACAGCTCTAATTTTAAAACAAAAACATTTCATTTCCTTTAAATTGAAAATGTAGGTCTAAAATTTATAAAATCACAATACATTCAAAAACACTTAACAGGGGACAATATACATCATTAACAGACGGACTGTTTATTTTGTTAAAATGAATATGTAGTATGTGCTCTAGAAACTTGCAGATGATTAAATATTGTAATACATTTCTACCAATGCATTTTTTAGGTTATTCTTTTTACATTTATAGTACTTAGCACAAAAAACTAATCTGGAATATATTTAGCTTCCAATGTATTTAAAGGTATCACTTACTAATTAAAAACTACTTTATTTTTGTCAATGTCTGTTATTCATAATCAGTGAATGAATTAAAGTCATTACTGAATTGTGTGAAAGATGAAAAATGAAAGTACTGTGGCAGGCCTGTTCTGGTACACCCTTAATTAAATGCAGGTGGGCTGGAGCTTGAGGCTCCCAGTGATGTTGATTGACTGATTGATGGACGTATTGTATTCTGTATGCTTCATGCACATGATCACCCAGCCCGTCTGTCTATCCTGGTGCCAACTTCCACCTTTACCAACTCTCCCACCTTTGTGTCTGTTAGACTTCCAAGTGGAAGAAGAGACTTAATGGTGGAGAATGAAACATCACAGTGAAGACATCAGAAAAGACTCTGCTGTTTCTTGGTGGTTTCAAGTGCTTAATAAAGTCGTTATTTTGAAATCATAATTGACCTTGCTTCTCTATTCTTTATGTATTGCCTGTGGCTCATATGCCTTAGAATGTTGGCTCAGTACTTGTTCAAGCACATCATGGAAACATAAATGCAGTGGTATTGCTGTACTTACATTTATTCCCCACCCTTTCTGTACTGTATGTATTGTAATGTTATAGTTATTTCTTGAATTAATTTCTGCCACTAACGACAGTCTAAGTTAAGTTGCTGAAGTTGAAGTTGCACTTCCTTTTTAGTTTCTACTTTTACTCCCAAGTTTGATTTACTGTTTATTATGAAGATGTCTATGGCGTTAACTCTGTCTATCAATGCCTTTGAAGATTTGGAATACTTGAATGGGTCCTTCCGAGAGTTCTTTTAACCTGTCAGCATAGGAAATTCCTTTCAATCCCAGAAAGTATCTGGCTATTTTCTTTTGACTGATTCAATAGATCTCTTGTGTAAACACCATTCAACACAAACTTTCCAATAACAGTATACTTGTCCAAAAACAGAATCTTACCATTGTTGATACAGTATGTTCTCTTCAGTTTGGCTTGGATGCGTGGTCCCTTCAGAAGTATATTTTGATTGAGTGAAGGATATTTTGCATGTAAATGAGTGAAAGATTGTGGAAACTCTGAAGCAATCTGAACCCTAACCCTAACGCAAATCTATAGCTTGGGTTATTACACTGCATTGCCCTGAGGGAGAATGTTGTCAAAAATGCCCTCAAAGAAAATGTTTGCAAGAAATTGATAACACTTATCAAACCCCTTGCATTTTGCATGGAATGTACATGTATTTTATGGAATAAAGCCCAGAGTTTTAAGGTATACCTGACTGTTACCATAGTGCGTAACTAACTGGAACACTGCGGGACCGGTGTGTACATACATTCACACTGCGAGAAATACTGCTCAATATGGGTTCGTGCAAACAACCCGCATATGACCACAGGAAGTCAGAACAGCATTGAAACAAACTCAAAGTAGTCTCCAGTTATCTAGCCTGTAAGCAGGGAATAAAGCTTTGATTGATTTCTGAAACCCTTTCTTTATGTCCTGTTTTCATTCATTTAAACGACAATACCTAGAATGCTGCAACTAAGTGTTTTACACAAGAGGCAAGTCCTCTGACCTTTCCCAGCCTTGCTTTGGGTTGTGAAAGTTTTTCATTTTTTTAATGAATCGACACTTGACACATGCCTCCAATGTAATGAATCTTTATTACTTTTTCTTATCAAAAAATCAATTTAAACTCTCTAGTTATTTTTAAACTTCTTGCTGAACTATGGGACAGTTGCAGGGTTGCTATTTCTCTTCCATATTGGCAAACATGGAAAAAACTAAAATATAACCCTATTTTAAATGTAAAGTTTTTTTTTCCTTTTAAAACAACAGAAGTCTTAACATCTGAGGAAAAAATGAAGACATCATAACTTAGGAGAAGTCCTCATTGGTTGCAAAAATGATACATTTTAACGAAACATTTTGAAATATAATGAAACAAATTAGACATTGCTATTTCTCATGGCCATGAGAAACCCTACAGTTCGCCTACCAGCCCAGAGTTGGTGTGGAGGATGCGATCATCTACATGCTGCAAAGGGCCTACTCACACCTGGACAGGGCTGGCAACACTGTAAGGATCATGTTTTTCAACTTCTCCAGTGCCCTCAATACCATCCAGCCCTTACTTCTAAGGAGGAAGGTGGAGGAGATGCAAGTCGATCCCTCCATGACCTCGTGGATCACTGACTACCTGACAGGCAGACCACAGTCTGTGAGACTTCAGAACTGTGTGTCTGAACAGGTAGTGAGTAACACAGGGGCACCTCAAGGGACAGTTCTTTCTGCATTCCTCTTCACCCTCCTATACTTCGGACTTTAAGCACAACTCAAAGTCATGCCACCTGCAGAAGTTCTCAGATGACTCTACAATTGTGGGATGTATCAAGGGTGAGCAGGAGGAGGAGTACAGAGGACTGGTCAGCAGCTTTGTGGAGTGGTCTGGGGTGAACAGCTTGGAACTGAATGTAACAAAGACAAAGGAACTGGTAGTAGATTTCAGGAGGAAAAAGGTCAAACCTACTCCTGTCTACATCCATGGGAGTGGCGTGGAGATGGTGGACTCATACAAGTACCTGGGAGTGCACATCGACGATAGACTGGAATGGTCTAAGAACATCGAGGCCATCTATAAGAAGGGACAGAGCCGACTCTACTTCTTGAGGAAGCTCAGGTCCTTCAATGTATGTAGTAAGATGCTACATATGTTCTATCAGTCAGTGGTAGCGAGTGCCATTTTCTACGCAGTGGTATGCTGGGGCCCTGGGATTAGAGCAGTGGATTCTAAAAGGCTGAACAAGCTCATCAGGAGAGCAAGCTCTGTCATACGGTCTGACTTGGACCCCTTGGAAGTAGTGGCTGAGAGGAGAATCATGTTGTCTTGGACAACATCTCCCATCCCCTCTATGACAGGCTTGTAGAAATGAAGAGCACGTTCAGCAATAGACTGATTCATCCACGGTGCGACAGGGAGCGCTACAGGAGGTCATTCTTGCCTTCTGCTATAAGACTGTACAATGCATCCACCTTGTGTCTGAGCAGAGGCAACATTGACAGTGACCTGTTTCTGGACTGAACGCATCTACACATCTACTGCTACATCTGTTCTCTTTCTTTTCTTTTCCCGTTTACATCCGTTTTTGGTGCAATACATGCCAGGGACCCGTGCAATACATTTATATTTATATCTAAATCTATATCTATATTTACATCTATATTTACTGTATATTCATATGTGTGATACGATTTTTTTGTTTACTGTTCTGTTCTAGTTTGTTCTTTGTGTGTCCGGACTGTGAGTAACTCTTTTAGTGCACCCCTCACTGTACTGATTATATTGTATGTATTGTACTATTATTATTATTGTATCATTTGTTACACTGTGGCTGTGTTGACTGTGTAAAGCTGCTGTTGCACTGCAATTTCCCTCACGGGATCAATAAAGTATCTATCTTTTAGGTCTCAAAAAGAGGACATGCTAAATGTCACACCCCACACTCTCCCTCACAAAGGCCATTACATTCCCAAACCCACTGTTTCACAATCTCATTCCTAATTGAACCCATCACATTCCCACATGCACCAGGTTCCATAAATTCTCACTCCCAGACCAATTATCCAACCACGTCTCTTTCTCTTTAGTATTTAAAGTTCCCTCACGCCAATTTATGCTCCCTATTGAGAAGCCTCCCAAAGTATCCTCTTGTGTGTTTCTAAATTTTTTGATTGATCTGCTGGTTCCTAATCTTCGCTCCTGCCTGTTTGACCATTCTCTTTGGATTTTGTTTTTTGGATTGTCTTTCTGGGATTTCCCTAGTTACTGGACTCAGTGCTTCTCCAATTGACTAAGTCCCTGGATTATGTGTTTGGATTTGTCCCTGTGCTACTCCACATTATACAGGATTTGTGGTTCTGCATAAGGATCCTCTTATTCTGCTGATTGGTTCCCTGACACTAAATACTCAGCAATGACTTTCATTAAATGCTCTCTTTTAATCAAATTTACATACATTTTTTTGTGTTGCCCTCTACTAATAAAGTGAGCAGAGTTTGGGTTTAAGGTGCATTCAGACCCAGCTAAAAGGCTTTGTTTTGGCTCCTCTGGAAGACTTGGAGCATGCCCTGACTGGCCTGAAAGTTAAGGCATTATTTTCCCATGTTTTCAGCTTGTAGAAAAAGAGTAAAGATAATGTGCACACCTTCCTTTGATATGTCTAGTGTGGAGTTGTCGGTCTTTCTATAGCTCAGATAAACCTGAACGATTAATTGATGCAGAATTCAATGATACAGTAAAAGATGGGCATCTAACAAACTCAGTTTTATGTTCCACTCAAGGAAACTCAGTTATGGTTGGCCATTTATAAGAAAAGATCACTTTATTGGCCATATTCAACTTCTTGTATAAGGGATTTGTCTTTTTGCATACTCCAACTTGCTCTCCATGAGACACGGACTGGGAGAGAAGCTTGAGGCTCGAGCGCAGTGTCAGCCATTTACAGTATAAAGCACCCCTGGAGCAGTGGGGGTTAAGGGGCCCTTACTCAGGGGTGTATGCTATCCTTGTATAATGTGTGATTGGATGTGCAGAAAAATTAATTTATTATCTATATGAGCCTAAGTGGGATTTAGATCCAGTTATGACCATAAGTGAGAAGAGATGGGAGTTCATGCCTAGTTATTTAGTAAACATAAACTAATTTTCGACCATAGTCTTTTGATGTTGTTAAGGAAGGGCTAAGGCATTAGCAGGACACAAGTGCCCTGCAGACTCCAAAGTTGTTACAACGCAAGCAATAGCACCTTGGTACAGCTAACTGTTGTAATTCAGCACCTAATTTCTACTGTTTTGTCAAATTAATTTGCCTTATTCTTTCAAAGACTGTACTGTGTGGAATGGGGGAGCTACACATTGAGATCATTCATGATCGAATAAGAAGAGAATATGGCATTGAGACTCACCTTGGACCACTACAGGTGGCCTACAGGGAAACCATCTTGCAGTCGGTTTCCACCACAGGTATCACATTCACACCTCGGCACAATATGCCAGTAATATCTTCACTTTGACAGGTAACAATTGCTTGTGCTGTACAGTATATCAGTGGACATCAGTTTCTTAGAGGGCTCATCATTGATAACATGTCACAATTCCTCTTCACAAGGATATAGGATGTGTGTTCTGCAAAATGACTGCAGGTTTTTTAGGTGTCTCAAATCACATGTCAGCATTTCTGCCTGGTGTGCATTCCAGCCAATATTTGTGAAAGTATGGATTGTTTCTTTTTTCTGTGTCTGTTAGTAGAAAATGCTTTCGTTTTTTTCTTTCATTTCCCTACCCTCTACAGAAGCTTGACCCATTCTAATCTGCTGCAGAGCCTGCTGTTCTGAAACTATTCCTGAGTGTCGTCGTTCTCCCTTTGTCAGACACATTGGACAGAAGCATTGGAGACAAGAGACACCTGGTGACAGTTGAGCTGGGAGTGAGCCCCTGCGCAGAGGGTAGCTCCACTGCTGCCCCTGCCATCAGCTTTGAGGACAGTGTGGAAGAGCAGCTTCCTTTGGATGTGAAACAGGCAGTGGAGAATGGAATACAAAGTGCTTATCTCCAAGGTAACGGGGCTCTTAAATGGATTTGGGCTATCAGTGACAGGCAGTTTTCTTTGGTTATTGAAGCACCATTATTTGGGTCAGTTTCAGATTCTGATACCAAGAATGGTTTCCAATATAGAGGATGTGTACTATAGCTTGACAAAATGTCCAAAAAATGTTTATCCCATTTGATATTGCAATAATAAAGTCATGTATGTGAAGGCTCAC
Organism: Lepisosteus oculatus; assembly: GCF_040954835.1. Taxonomy (NCBI): domain Eukaryota; kingdom Metazoa; phylum Chordata; class Actinopteri; order Semionotiformes; family Lepisosteidae; genus Lepisosteus; species Lepisosteus oculatus. The sequence continues at coordinate 46,255,747 of NC_090698.1, read as the reverse complement.
CTTGAAGCATTGTTTTTAAGCACTACAGTTTGCATAAACTCTGGTTGTTTACATATCTTTTGTTTTGAACAACTTTTCATTTAACTTCTTAAGAGTCAGTAGTGGAGATCAAGTTCTGGTGCTAGGGTGTCAATTTTAACTGACGTGTTTGAAATAGTGATGTACATTCTGTAAATTGTATAAGTCCTCTAGAATTATACTTTCATATGTTATGCTGTCTAATTAACTAAGGTAAGGAGTATTTCATATTTATGGTGTATACACAGCTGAAGAGAGGTTCTGAACTACTCAGCTTGAATTAGGTAGTGTTAAATGATGATGTATGGGTGTGAAAGCTAGACCCTGAAAAAAGCTGACCGAAAGAGGATGGATGCTTTCAAGCTATTGGTGCTAGAGAAGACTGTTACGGATACCATGGACAGCAAGGGTCACCAATAAAGAGGTTCTGGAGCGCATCAAGCCAGAAATCTTGCTTAGGGAAAGATCACCAGACTCCGGCAATTGGAGAAAGCAAATATGCTTGGAATGGTCAGTGGAACAAGAAGACGAGGCCACCAAAGAACGCGGTGGCTCGACGCCAACAAAACGGACACTGGTTTAGCTATAGAACAGCTAAGGGAAAGTCCAAGACCGGAAAGCGTGGCGAGAGATGGCCTATAGAATCGCCGAGAGTCGGATCCGACTGACCGGATAACATCATCATCATCAAATGATGATGTGGATGTGTAGGTGCACTGTCAAAAAAGCTTCTAAAAAGCTGCAATTTTACATGTTTGTCCATGTGCTTTCTACATATGCAGCCATTTCCTGATTCTCCAATGCCATTCAAAGTAATTCCAGGTCCACTGCTGGGGTTCCCGGTGCAGGATGTGGTCACTACAGTTTACTCTGTCAGCATACAGCCTGGGACATCAATGGCCATGGTCTCAGCCTGTGTGTCTCGCTGTATGCACAAGGTAACATTTGCTCAAAAGGAAAAGATGAAGACTAGGATAATCATGCAGCACAATACAATTTCTTCAACCCGTTTGAAATCATGATGGAAGGCTCATTTCTGGAAAGTAGTCCCCTAAATGAATAAACCGATGAAAGAAAACATGAGAGAAATATATGTAGAAAGAAAAGTCATTGCTTATTGCAAGACAGAAGTTAAAGATGCAATTGTTAAATGTTCTGAGTAGCCCAGGGCACAATACATAGAGGTTAGAAGTGTTGTGCTGTTTTTTACAATTGGCTTTGTTAGACCAATATGCTAACAACAAAATCAGTTTGTTTTCTTTCAATTTGATGTAAAAATACAACTCAAATATCAAATGCTATATTAAATGTTTATTGCTGCAATTTAGTCTTAATCTATTCAAATTTATCGATGAATAGACGGGCCAGAAGACTGGGTTTTTAGTGACAGAATAAATGTTTATATTTTTTATAGAACATTTAAGCTTGTTTGTCCTTCAGGTTTCATTACAATATGGGCATTGTTGTTTAAAAACATATTTAACAAAGTATTCATCAGGAAACAATGGAGTGTGATGGGAGTGAGCATTTCTTTACAAAAACGACTTTTCTTTTGTTCATCTTTCTCACAGGGTTACTTCACAGTCCTTTGCGCTCTGACATCTGGCACTGCCACCTTCACACTGGAACTGTCCAGCTACGAAGCCATGACTGCCCATGATCAGAACACCCTTCTCAGCCGAATGACAGGAGTGGCATGAAGCCTTCAGCCAAACATGTTTGAAACAAGGAGTACAAGAAACTGTTTAACTCTTGAAAGCATCAGGCTCATACAAAATGTAAACTGGGCTTTGTCTTTTAAGAAGGGGTTGAAAAGACCTGCATTTCCTTTCATGTGTTGTCATCCATTTTGCTGCAGGATATAACTTTGGAAACACACTAAACTGACTTCAAAGTTTGGAATTACCAGCTACAATTCTCTTAATAAATTATGTACAAAAGCTCTAAGAGTAGGATAGGTGATTGTTATGGATAAATTAAGATGTACTGAACAAAGTAACATTTTACACACATCAATAAAAAATTAAAATGCAGAAGCATTAAAAACGACCCCAAGAAAGCTAGTGCCTTCTTCTTTCAGTCTTATTTCCACAGTGGAGTCTTAGGTCATGGTTGAACTGAGTTTAACGGGACATATTTTAACATGGAGTGTTGCTAGGGCTGCAAATATCAGTACCTCTTCCAACAGGAGACACTTTAATGTTCAAATGCGGGACTTTCTGGGTCACAAGGGTCGGCTGGCAACCGTACTCGCCTCAAAAGCAAAGGAGTCCTCACGCGTCATTCTGTTGCGGTGGGAGACATGAGTGAGCACAGTGTTGATGAGCAAGTTGCTCAAACCTAACGTTTCCGAAGGGGTGGAACTGAAGTACGGGAATAATCACGAGGGTGGAGCATCGATAGTGTTACACCGAGATAACAGATTTGCAACTTTTTTTTTAGTCAAGAAGCAATGCAAAGAAGAACAATCTCCCACTCCTCCTCACTGAAACATTCACCGCAGTGGCAGCTCCTCCACCTTCTTCATCTCAAAACGCGACTCTAGCTCCACAAAAAAGATGAACGAGGTCGGATTTTGTAATTGGAATTGCATTTTCCAAATTCCAAAGTTGCAAATTTATTTTTATTTCTATTAATAATGTTTAATCTTCGGGTAAAATATTTGTTTCACCGGAGCATTTGTTTTCAATTAACCTGAACGTCATTTTCGCAGATCGCGTCTTATATAGGTCACGTGCTCAATCTGTAAAGCGCCACGCAGCGATCAGCGCGTCATCTCTGAACTCACAATTGCATTATTACTGAGAGAGTGACGGATTGCTCAAGGGGTTAAAATGATCGTAGTTTCTCATAGGTTATTGCTTTAGCTCATTCTCTTCGTCAGGGCATATATAAAAAAAAAAACGTATTGTACGCCCGGTAGTAATGGTCAAGAGAGTGGCAAACTATTGCAGCAAAACCTTCCCGGATTAGGAATACCGCAGCAAAGCAGAAAGGTACCTATAGATTTTAGGAGTAGTTACAGTACCCTTTAAGAGAAGTTGCTTTCACTGAGACTTTATCTGGTATAACATTAGTGTTTCACTATTTTTCTATTAGTTAGAAATAGTCTGGTATAATATTTTAAAAGTAAATTAATATGACGTGCGTGTAACACAAGAACAGTAAACTATGGTGCAGAAAAAAAAACTTGCATGGCAGCGACAGTCTTTTATTTTTGTGCGGTTACTGCGCATCTGCAACCCTGCAACTTGGTAAAGATCAGGCGAAGTGTATTTTCTGAATTGGACTGCTTGTTTCTACACTGTGTAACCAAAGTGGTAAAAAATACTGTTTTTTTACATTGGGTGTCCGCGGAAATCTGTCGATTTTCCGTTACGACCAGCTTCAGTAAAATGTCGTGCAAACGGTGCCCTTCTACACGCTACTTTGTGCAGAGGAAGAAGCATGAGAGCACCAGAATGAGCTCCCGTTTAACTATCCTGAAAGCAACGAATTCGTTTGATAAAAATCGATGTGTATATCAATGAAGATGTAAATTTGTACAGTTCAAGATTTGTACAAACTTGTGGGAGGGCATGGGGGTGTAGCGACGCTTTCCAGCACGTGGTGAACCGATGCGACCGCCTGTAAGAGATGGGAGTCTCAAACGCATCATTGTCCGAGGATCGGAGCAACAGAAACGTTTTTTTCAAGACAAGCAGTATCTTCATTCATATTTTTATCAATAAGAAATACAAACATATCCAAAAACGATAAAAAAAAAACAGTGGGGTGTGAATTCGAGCACTGGTCTTGTTACTTTTGAATGTGTGCTTACTTCATTCACCAACTGTAAGACGTTTTTTTTACACCAGAACCACACATCGTATTAAGAAAATAAATCTTTCCCGTTAAACATCTAGTAGCCAGTTCTGTCTAGTTCTTCTTTTGTGCCAGTTCTTCTACAAAACGTCACCCATGTCATGAAATACAGTACATACTCTGTATGCACAATCCGTATCTCTACTGAATTTCTTTCAGACTTCAAAGTACCTTTTTTTCTTCTTATGTTTTATGGTCCCAATAAATTAATTCCCTGATCACACTGTCTTTTCTTCTGATATTGCCAAGTTTTTGTCCTTTCTACCAGATTATGAACAGTGCATGATAAGGCTTTCTAGTAGTCTCACCTTGTAGTCTGTTTTCAGATCTGACCTTAAGACCCTGGCAGTCACATAGATCTTATGATGTATTCTGCATGTTGTCTTCTGTATATTGATTTATTTGGTACAATGATCTCTCCTGAATGTGCACTTTCCTAAGAAACAATGTTTTCTGAAAACTGCTATGTAAAATAAAGATTAATAATCGGTATACATATCACATAGGTAATACCAATCGCCAGACAGGATTGTAATATAGGCATCTGGGTGTTTATGATGATTTTTTCATGTTAATTAGAACAATAAAATTACAAACAAAATGTTTGGGTATAAAACAAGAAGTGTGTAGCTTACTCCCTTCAGCATTGAAGCAATACATAAGGTTTGCAACAGGAGTAAAATCTCATTTATAATACTGCATTCATTTGTATTCACTATACAGTACCTCTAAACTTACATTAGGTAATTAAATGTTCAGACTTTTATAGTTCAGTCGATTGGTAAATCCATAAAAATGAAAGATGTGAGAGATATTCTAGTTTTTAAAAATCCAAGGAGTGTAGATAGATAGGGTCAAGCAGTTTTTGTAGCAAAAGAGCCACAACTTGAAACTAAAAGAGAATTAATTCTTGAAAAATGCTGTGGTATTGATGCTTCAATAAAATGCCTGGGCTGCTTGTTACTTTGGAGAGCTGTGGGTGCTTTCAACAGGATTCCTAGTTAGGTGTCTTAAGGCTCAATCTGGGCTCCTTGAAGTAGCAGCTAGAAATGGGATCTATATACAGTTAGGGGTGGCTTCTCTTTGTTCTTCAGATTACAATCTGTATGTCTAATATTTTTTTTAAATCATCAAGGAGCTGAGTTGCATTAACATTCATCTTTTATAAACATGCTGCTTATAAACTCTGCAAGTACAAATCAGAAAATAGATAATGTTAGCAGTAAGTACAGCCCCCTATTACTGTTTCTCCAGTTGTAAATTATAGAATAGAACTGCCTGCTTAGAGTTTGCTGCATTTTGGTTTATGAAATCATTAAGAAGAGATTTAGGACAGTCTATACAGGTCTGAATGTTTGTAATCCCATATTTTTCGTGTTTGATTTATACATTCCATTACATCTGTCAATATGCGATGTTACTATTGTAATGCTTGAGTTGAGTACAGATAACACATCACAACTCTTTGAGGAGTTTTGCTTGAGTGTCAGTTTTAGTACTTGTCATTTTTAAAGTAGCAAATCAGAATAGTTTGTAATGAAAACTGTGTTAAGTAAGTAGACTGGATCCAGTGATATCACTGTCCAAATTTGGACATTTTATTGAAGCAAACAGGATTTTACTGTTTGGACTCCTTGGAAGAGAAGGAGATTACATAAGCTTCTACTGTTCTTGAGTCCTCAGGTTCATGTTCTCCAAAGAAATGAAAGTGGAGATGATGAGCTGAGAACTGTACTGAAATTGAATACAAATTATCACTATATCAGCTGTCTGTCAACATGGTAGCTAAAACTGATCTACATGTTTTAAATGTCTCTTGCACTCTTTCTACATAAAATATTTAAGGATATTCAGATTCAATTACAGTACATGGAAATGATAAAATATGTAAATTAGTAAAACATGCATTTGCTACAAAAACTGCTGTTTTTCTGGAAATCATACATTAAGCATTAACAAGCACTGAGAACTTCATTGTTCCTGCCTCTCAGATGGACAGAGATCCCCGGTCTCCCCAACTGAGTGGCTCCTCTGAGAAAGACCTGCAGTTCACTAGAACAATGAATATAAGTCAGAAAAATGCCAAACGTGCCAAACGCATTGGTGAGTACCTGATTTATACTTTCTAGACTATTAATTTCAGGTTGAGTAATGAGTTGAGAACTGTAGTTATCAGTGTGTATACAGTCTATTTTGAATTCTTTAGCTAATTCTGAATCCAGAGAAAAAGGAGTAATTTAGGCTTGCATTAACTCCACCAAAATCATTCCAAACATTTCTGTCCATGGTGTGGTAAAGGAAAGTGAAGTACATTTCCCTCCTTGTGTGAGGAAAAAGACATGTGCTCCTGGTAGGGAGTAGTCTGTGTCAGTAACATGCAGTATGTTGGCAGGGCTGGAGGAGGTGAAGTGGGTTGTGCGTGTGCAGTGCTATATGCATGAAACACCAGGCACATTGAGAGGTCTTGCATGATTAGCAGTTGCTGAACAAAAAGATTTTCTGCTGTCCCTGTCCCTGAGCTGAGGATGTGATCAAGATAAAGATTCCCATTATTGGTGTTTGTGTGGTCACCTGTTTTGTTGATTCCTGGCTTTTCAATGCATCTGCCCTCTGCTGCCTCTATTTCTTCTCCCCTGTCCCAAACTCTGTCATGGCAAAATACAGTAGCAGCTTGTTCTGAACTTGGCAGCAAGCTAGGGAGTAAGATTATTCCTCTTCAGAGACTGATATTTGTAACTGATCAGTATTAAAGCAATGTTTCTCAACCCTGCTTCTGGAGTATCTTTTAGTTTTCCTTCCAGCTGGTGGTACAGTGGTGAGCACTGGCTCACTTCCTGGCGTGCTATCTGCAACACTAAATTAAATAAAGTGGTTAGAAAATAAATGTGATCTAGTTGTTTTTTTTATTTTTCATGAATGCCTTTCCTACTGTGTCCTTCAGGTGAAGCCCTTGAGAATTGCCCTGTGCTAACTAAAGCCACGCTTGTGCGTTCTCGCTGCTTCTCCAATGGAATCAAGCCTGTGCCGCCGAACGCCCAACCCAGGTCTGTCCATGACACACGGCCCTCAGAAATGTACACATTGCAGACACATTCAGAGCAATTAAAATGCTGCCTTTACAACTCAAGACGGTTGTGGCTTTCATAAACAGTGCACTGAAGCTCGTTTTCCAAACTTGTTACTCAGTTTTTGCTTACTGCCACACAGGTAGCCTACTACTTTTAGAAACATCTTTTCTGTTTTTGTGTGGGGGCTGGAGTGAAGAGTGTTGATAAAATTAGCTTGTTGTTGTCCAAGCTTGCATCTTTTGTGGTTTTATGTGCTTCAAAGCAGGACTGTGAACTTGGCAAGGGAGTGAACACAGTTGACAACACTGCTCGAACTCTGTAAAGATGACAGAGCAGTGTTTATCATTTTTTCACTTTTCTCCACTGTCTCCATTTGTGTCTTGCCTGCAGGTCCGATAACTCCCCTTCATCAGTAGCAAGGCCTCGCTTGGCTGGAGTCCCCTCCAGAAGGCTGATGGCTGCTTCGAGAGTGGAGTACAGCCCCAACCAAGGTGCTGACAGCTGGAGCTGCTGGCCTGTCATTTGTTTGAATGTGTTTGGTTGTGTGTATGAGTGTGTGCTGAGTAACCATCTGTGGGACTGGGCAAAATGGAAAGTAACCTAATCAGTACAGCTCTAGGTTTGAGCAATACAGGACAGTAGAGGTTGAAACTTCCTGTCTGCTGGGACTCATTTAGAGTTAAAGAGATAAAGAAATAAAGAACTTGCCTATTTTCCTTCTTGGTCGGTTCTTGCATTTGCCCTCCTTGTGTTGAGGTTGGTGCGAGTGTCAGTGTGTCTGCTACTGTGGGCTGTGGTGTTGTGAGATTGGTGAAAAGGGTGACATTTCTGAGAGGTGTTGAGAAATTTTGACCTTGTTTTGCAGGGGTGACCTCAGATGTGAGTGAAGTGGGACAGCAACTGATCTATTCTAACGGGCCTGCTGAGCCTGAGGAGGACAGGCAGATAGTGGTGTCCCCTCCTGCTGCCAGACCCCCGGGCCGAGTGCCCCGCAGAGTGTCCAGAATCCTCACATGTGAGTCGGCAGCACCATTGGTTAAGATGTCACTAATGATAACAGGGACTGGTACCAGAGTTACATACTGTACAAAAGCTCACTGGTAACAAAAACTCTCTCATGGCCTGTAAAGAGGGATTTATTACAGACTTGATACTATTTCTTTCTGACATCCGACCTTCGTAACTGTATATAAAAAAAACTTACCTTTTTATCCATGATCCAGGATTCTCCAGCAGCATTGAAAAGAAATGTTATTATAACTAATAACAACTAATCTGTTTCAAAGACCTTTAGAACTCTCAAGGACTTGTGAACTGATCTGTAGACAATGGGCACAAATCAAGCCGCGCTAGAGATAACAGCACAACCCAGGATTTATTGAACTCTGAGGTGTGGCCATGCCAGTTCACATTACTGTACACATTACAGTTCCAGCTGTACCAACACACCAACAGATGGCGTGACAGAGTTTTGAGTATTGGGTGTGAAGTTTTGGTTCTGTAAGGCAGTAGATCATCAGGTGACAAAAGCTCACAAGGTGATGATATCTCCAGATTCACCGAGAAAATCCCAAGGAGCTCCTTCAGAGTAAGCAAACTCATTTGCAGTAGATTCTGGCCAGAATACAGGTGGGTTTTGTTTTTGTTAACCCCAGCAACTCTGCTTCCCCCTCCCAGTTATCCCAGAGCCTTGCCAGCCCCAGGTTTCAGGGAAGAAAGGGCTCCTGAGGATGTCACAGAACAGTGGTGGAGAGGACTCGGACATGCAGTTCCTGAGCCCCACCAACCCTTCTGACAGAGAGAGAGGTGGAAGACTGGTAGTGGTTACAGTCAGGTTGATTTGCACAACTTGACTTCCATGTGGTGAAAGAGCAGGGGACTTGATGTAGTGTTTTAGCAACAATGGCAACTTGTTAGGAAGACTGCCATCCTGACTAACCACTACAGCCTTCACAGTAGACAAGCAGTCCTCACCCTTTATTCTTCTTAAAGGTGAAGTGGAAATATAGTTTCCTCTCAGAACGTTATGTTCAGACAGTATGTGTAAGCCCTGTCTGTGTTCTTCAGGTGAAGCCCAGGGAAGGACCTTCCCAGAGCTCCTCAGAGCCTCTCAGATGTGCTCCACAACCTGCCGCTGTGTATTCAGTGGGATTAAACCCGTGCCCCCGATCTCTAGAGGCACAAAGCCCTTGCCCGACAGGGACCAGGGCATGCCCAGGGACTCCGGAAAGGCCGGCCAGACAGGGCGCCCCTTGGAGCGCCCAACGGAAAATAACCTGCAGGTTTATGGAGAAGAGGAGGCAGTGGACTACGAGGAGGTCAGAACACACCAGGGCCTTTCTAACCCACATATCATCATTTAAATGTGCAGAAAAAGGAAGGGATAAGAGCTTGCTTGTGTAGTTTTATTTGGTTATGTTCTTCAGGAGGTTTCAAGGTTTCATTCCCAAGTCTTTTCTATTTTGCTTTGCACAAAAAGTACAATAAGCTGTGCGAATGCACTGGCAGTGAGAGCCCAGCTGGGTTAGGAACTGAGAAGGAATGTTAAAGGCTTGTGTCTTTTGTGTTCTTCAGAGGCCGAACTCCCTCAGGTTCCTGCAGTACACTGTGGCAGAGGAGCAAGACTTGCTCAGCTCACCCCCACACAACTTCCTCGATGTTATCAAAGCCGGGTCAGTCCACAACAGCTCATGGCCCACAGACACACGCCACCTTTACAAATAACAACGCCTACAAAAAAAGCTGAGACAAAAAAACCCAAAATATACTAAAAGCAACAGTTAACATAGTTGAGCTGCGTCAGCATGCATAGGCTTCAAAGGAACAACTAATAGATTTATTCCATGCTGAAAAGAGAAGAAAGAAAACACAAAGTTTCGGCTGTGGAGCCTTCTTCAGGTGTGAGTTAGTTAACATATTCAGAATGATGAAGTTGTCTGCTTGTGGATCATGCTGGCATCTTTTTCTTTAGTGGCTTTTACATGCTCCATAGCAGGGCTGTGAACATGGTGATTTTTTAATGTCTCACTGACAGAAAGTGTCCTATATTTACAATGTTTTTTGTACAGATAAAACTTTGTGGAGGGCGCGGTGGACATCACAACATTCTTGCCTGTGGGGTTGGGGATCACAAAATTGACAGCTCTGTTCCAGCTCTGTAAAGATAACTGTCAGAGCAGTGCTGATCGTTATTATTTTTTTCACTTTTCTCCTCTATGTCTCTGTGTCTTCCCTGCAGGTCAGATAACTCCCCTCCTTTAGCAGCAAGACCTCGCTTGGCTGGAGTCCCCTCCAGAAAGCTGATGGCTGCTTCCAGAGTGGAGGACAGCCCCAACCAAGGTGCTGACAGCTGGAGCTGCTGGCCTGTCATTTGTTTGAATGTGTTTGATTGTGTGCTGAGAAACCAGCCGTGAGACTGGGCAAAACTGAACAGTAATTAAACATTACAGCTTGGGTTTTGAATGGGGCAGTCTGTTTCAGTTTTTTCTTTTCTAGACTAGATTACTGCATTTCCTACACAGTAGCTGTTCATTATTGCTGCCTACTGGGTCTTATTTAGAGATAAAGAAATAAAGAATAACACCTGCCCACATTTTTCTCAGTTGATTTTGGCATTTGTACTTCGGCATGAGTGTCAGTGTGTCTGCTGTTGTGGGTTTTGACAGGTGAAGGGTGTTGAGAAATGCGGACTTTGTTTTGCAGGGCCTGGTGAGCCTGAGGAGGACAGGCTGATAGTGGTGTCCCCTCCTGCTGCCAAACCCCCGGCCCGAGTGCCCCGCAGAGTGTCCAGAATCCCCAGACGTGAGTCGGCTGCACCATTGGTTAAGATGTCACTAATGATAACAAGGACTGGCTCTGAAGGATAATTTCAAAACACAGACATCCCATTCCAATTGGTCAAATTCCCATGCATGAACACAACCTACTGTACGTGATTTCTTCTCCTATTATTATTTTCTGAGGAAAAACAGAGGAAAATTAACTATTAAGCTTTGATTCTTTGTTAAATTATGCGTTATGTGATGCATTATGTGATAGTTAGCCCACAGAGGAATGATAATATCAGATGGGAATGCAAGCTTTAACTAATCTAATGTAGTCAATGTCACTCTGGATCATGATGATAGACTGTGATAGACTCTGTGTCAACAAATGTGTAACTTTGGGAGAGATGTGATGTTTTTTAAGTCATAACAATTTGTTGGTATAATTTCTGAGCCTCAATTTGGTGTGTTGCTTTAAGTCTAATCTGGCTATTATCACATTATTACTTTAATATTGTTGTGTCCATTTCAGTGATGCCTATCAGACCATGTAATTAAATCATATATTCCAACTCACTAAAACATTGCTTTGGTCACTTTGCCTCTATAGGAGTGTTGGGGAGCTCCACTCGTGTTGCTTCTCATCAGAGCCTGATGTCGTGCCCTGGGCAAGGCATCAGCACTGGCAACACAAGTGTCGAGCCCCTGGCGCGAGTCTATGGGCAGGCAGTCCAACAGAACAGCTACCCCCAGGTCCAGGAGGTTAGTAAGAGTTCCTTATTTCTCTTTGCTTTTGTTTTGAGTTTTTTACAAACAAAACTTTTGAGTTTCAAAAAATGCTCTGTAGGTCTTTCATTTTTGTGTTTCACCAATGTCCTAGTTTTTTATAATACCTTCTACAGTATATTTATTTATAAACACTTCACATCAAGACATCAAAAACAATTTAGACATCAAAAACAATCAAGATTAGTAATAATGTCTCCATCAGCATATGTACTCTGTATACTGTAATGCCATAGCACACAAGTGTAACTACAGTATATTATGATCAAGTCCTGTCTACGTACTGACCTAATATTCACAACAACAGTATTTGAAGCCCTATACAGACAGTATTCTGGAATAGAATATTAGAGTATTTAGATATAAAAAATACAGCCTGGAAATGAATTGACCCAATAATAACAAACAGCAAAAATGTCTTCAGGGGTTCACTATATAGGAAATAATAATGATACAGGACTAATATGTTTCTTTTTCCATCTATAGTATATTTGGTATTTGAGGGATTTGATCATTTTGGGACCGGCCAGATTGCTTACAATGATCAGACGCAGTTATTTATCTCAGAAATTAAAACATTTTTACATTTTTGTAGACTCTGGTGGATAACTTGTGAAAGCCTTTAGCTTGCTTTTAGAAAACACCTATCAAATCCCTTGCATGGCACTTTCATCTATGTACTGTACTTAATTATATCAGCAGCATTATAGAGTTGCCGTCATATGGCTGTAAGTTATGTTACGGCAGCAAAATATAGAGGAAACTCAAAATAAAATGCAAAAAGGCTTGCCAGATATAATAATAATAATAATAATAATAATAATTGCTTAGACTTATATAGCGCTTTTCTGGACACTCCACTCAAAGCTCTTTACAGGTAATGGGGTCTCCCCTCCATCACCACCAATGTGCAGCATCCACCTGGATGATGCGACGGCAACCATAGTGCCCCAGAACGCTCACCACACATCAGCTATCAGTGGGGAGAAGAGCAGAGAGTAATGAAGGCAATTCATAGATGGGGATTATTAGGAGGCCATGATTGGTAAGGGCCAATGGGAAATTTGGCCAGGACGCCGGGGTCACACCCCTACTCTTTTTGAGAAACGCCCTGGGATTTTTAATGACCACAGAGAGTCAGGACCTCGGTTTTACGTCTCATCCGAGGGACGACGCCTGTTTACAGTATAGTGTCCCCATCACTATACTGGGGCATTAGGACCCACGTGGACCACAGGGTGAGTGCCCCCTGCTGGCCCCACTAACACCTCTTCCAGCAGCAACCTTAGTTTTAGCAAACTATGGAAGATATTAACTGACGTTCGGGAGGGATAACAATGACAAGTCAATCTCACACAGCTGTTCCTAATCACCAGCATTATAAAACTAGCTACATACAGTATACTGAACTCCAACACCTCCCTTCGCATTTATCTCAAACATTCCTCCTACGCCCCATCTCCACCTTGCAGCTACCCCTCGGTTCACTCAAATGACTGGGGTTCGAGACTGCTTGTCTTATGGCCAGGAGGCTGCCTATTAACCAGATGGGTTAAACCAAATTTTTCTAGGTAGGTATTGCTAGCATTCACAAAACATTCAGTTCTTGGATGTTGTTGTCCCTAGTGAAATAAATGTTATGAACACAACTCTACTGGCATCCAATAATAATATTTATAAGACGCAGTAGAAAAATATATATAGAATTTATGGAAATGTCTTTAAATTGTGTTTGTGTCTTTAATGATTGGGATTAGACTCTGAATATACTGTATGCGTATGTATAATATTTTTTTTTTATAGTAGAATTTTTTTTTATACTGTACTCCCCCAAAAATACACACAACAGCAACCAAGTCCTGAGGGTGACAAGTAGTTAGAAAAATGTTTTGTTCTTCTCTTTTTAGAAAACGTAAGTAAATTAAATCATATCTGTTCTGTCAATTTGTATGATTTTTTTTTTACAATCCAAGTTGTTTATGCTACAGATGATATATTCTTGTGCAATTTAGTTTTAGCTGAGATCTGAGCAGTTGATTACTCTAAACACTATCCTTTCCTTTCCTTTCACTATCCTGTTCCCAGGGTGATTTTATTGCTGGCTACACAATTGCAATTTCTTTTTCTAATTTGCTAATACTGGCACTGACACTGATACTGACAATACATCAGTACTGTTTTTTTAGGTGGAGCAAGTACAAGTAAATGTATATGAATACTATGAATCACAATTCAGTGCTGTGAAACAATTTATGTCATGGGGTCCAACAGTAAATATTTCAGAGGACTCAAAGTAAAAAAGTTTACCAGGATTAGTCCAGCTGGTCTCAAAACTGAGCCGGGCCAGGATTGCCCAGGGTTAACTTGTGCTTTTCTGTTATTACAGACACACAAGATGGGGCACGTCCAGGACCGGTGGAGGAGCGTGGGGAGTCTTAAGAAACGCCTGCGCATGATAGGGGGGGATGGATCTGCAGAGGAGAGGGATAACATCTCTTTTCCCCCTCTGAAGAGTACCCCCCATATCGCAGGTCAGATCAGCATCTCCCACACATCTGCACTGATTTTCTTTCTCACTTTCTTCCACCACTTTCTTTCAAGGTCAGGTTTTTTTCCTTCTTCTAGAGCTTTTTTACTGATGCCCCGAGGCAGACGCCTTTCACGATCTGCTTTAGTCAAATCAGTGGTGACCAAACTGATCACAGAACGTTTCCCCACTCTGTTGTGACCTTTAGATGAGCTGTCCCCTGCCCTTAAAGGGAAGAGAAGAGATGGTCCAGAGCAGCCTGGGCTGCAATCCTTCTCTAGGCCCGAGCTGGCCCTCACCCAGAGCCTTCAGTTTCTGGCCTCTGACGACTGGTAGGCATAAAGCAGTACAATCAGCATCCACCTATTCCGTTTTCTATGAATACAATTCTGACTAGTGAAAATACAGACCTTGTTGCCCATAGCTCTATACAGTTAGACCTCTTTCCTTGTCCTGGTTGATGTATTTCTTTCCGTTCACTGAATTCAGGGAGAGGAAGGTTGATGGACTGAGCTTTATAAGGCGTCTGTCCCAGCATCACCCTGTCATCCTGATCAGCAGACTGCACGATGTCTCCCTGGCGCTCGTGCAGGAGGTGTGATCTCTCCAAAATATTAATTGTTCATTTGTATGATTGCTTTTCACTGTTTTTGTATCCATTCTGAACCATTCATATAGAATGGTTCAAGAGAGGGGCACAGACGAGGCTCTTCAGTGCTGACGGTGGTTTGCCTTTCCCCAGGTGAAGAACTTGCGATCAGCTGTGTCTAGGATGGCAGTGGTGTGTCTGGGAGACGTGTTCACCTTCCTGAAGAGAAGGATGGACCCGGAACTGGGGAACACAGTGAAGGTGCTGCTAGAGAAAGCCGGAGAATCGAACACATTCATCCGACAAAGTGTAGACAGCACACTGGACTGCATGGTGCAGAGCTGTACCCCTGCTCGTGCAGTCAACGCGCTGCTGAATGGAGGTCTGAGGTGAGGGCAGAAATATACAGAATAGAATAATACCCAGAATCTTAGGGTCTGACTTCAGGAGCTGTGAAGGGTCATTTACGTTTCATGGAGCTTGAAATCAAAGCATGTATTAAAGAATGTTTACTACAATGTTAATATCCATTCGTTTTCTAACCACTTTCTCCAATTTAGGGTCATAGGGTAGCTGGAGCCTATTTCTGCAAACAGCGGGTGTAAATCAGCCCAAACCTTGGACTTGTCACCAGTCCGTCACAGGACAGACACACAGACACAGACACGTGCACACTCACACCAGAAACACATGAGAACACACAAGCAGATAGCACCCCAGGTCCGAAATTGAACCCATTGGACACTGCGTGGCAGCAATGCTAACCACTGCGCCACCATGCTGCCATACAATGCTAACATACAGTACTTAAAAAAATATAAAAACAACATTAGACAGTTAAATATAATTTTTTATCATTTTAAAAGAAATCTGGTTAAGCATTGGAAAATGAGGTCCACATTGCCAATGGTTAGGTGACAGGTTGATATGGTTTCAATCAAAGTAACAGCTCAGTAATATACAATACAATGTTCTGTGTGCACAGTCACCTGAACTCCAGAGTGAGGGCGTGTATGGCTCATCACCTGGCAGACCTGGTGGAGAGGATGGGTGCACATAACCTCCCCAGGGATATCACCAACCGCATCCTGCCTGCTGCCACTCGTCTGGCACAAGACGCCTCCCAGGAAACCAGGTACAAGCTTGCTCTTTTCCTAGACGGGTAAGATGGTGATATGCTTCAAGGAGCCAGCTTTGCAACTCCGTGGTGCAATGAGTCTCATGCAAAGATTTGTCATTTCAGACACTTTGGACAGCGGTTGCTGTCTTCCCTGAAGGACCGACTTTGAGCAAGAGGTACTGTCTGTGGTCTGCGGTCCTGTATTTTATAGTACAGCTCTAATTTTAAAACAGAAACATTTCATTTCCTTTTAATTGAAAATGTAGGTCTAAAATGTATAAAATCACAATCTACATTCACAAACACATTCAATAGGGGACAATATACATCATTAATAGTCAGACTGTTTATTTAATTAAAATGAATATTACATTTAGTATGTGCTTTAGAAAGTTATAGAGTATTAAATATTGTAATACATTTCTACCAATGCATTTTTTAGGTTATCCTTTTACATTCATAGTACTAATCTGGAATATGTTTAGCTTCCAATGTATTTAAAGGTATCGCTCACTAATTAAAAACTACTTTATTTTTTTAAATGTCTGTTATTCATAATCAGTGAATGAATTAAAGCAATAACTGAATTGTGTGAAAGATGAAAAATGAAAGTACTGTGGCAGGCCTGTTCTGGTACACCCTTAATTAAATGTAGATGGGCTGGAGCTTGAGGCTCCCAGTGATGTTGCTTGACTGATTGATGGACGTATTGTATTCCGTATGCTTCATGTACATGATCACCCAGCCATTGTCTATCCTGGTGCCAACTTCCACCTTTACCAACTCTCCCACTTTTGTGTCTGTTAGACTTCCACAGAGAATAAAATCAGAAAGTTCACAAAAAGCTGGATGTGAGCTGTTGACTAAGTGCACTGGAAGCAAGCGCCCTTGATGGAAGGCTGATTTCTAGAAAGTAGTCCCCAAAATGAATAAACCGATATAAGAAAACATAAGAGAAATATATGTAGAAAGAAAAGTCATTGCTTATTGCAAGACAGAAGTTAAAGATGCAATTGTTAAATATTCTGAGCAGCCCAGGGCACAATACATAGAGGTTAGAAGAAGTGTTGTGCTGTTTTTTACAATTGGCTTTGTTAAACCAATATGCTAACAACAAAATCAGTTTGGTTTCTTTCAATTTGATTTAAAAATACTACTCAAATATCAAATGCTATATTAAATGTTTATTGCTGTATTTAGTCTTAATCTATTCAAATCTATCGAAAAATAGATGGGGCAAAAGACAGGGTTTTTAGTGACAGAATAAATATTTTTTATAGAACATTTAAGCTTGTCTGTCCTTCAGGTTTCATTACAATATGGGCTTTGTTGTTTAAAAACATGTTTAACAAAATATTCATCAGGAAACAATGGAGTGTGATGGGAGTGAGCATTTCTTTACAAAAATGATTTTTCTTTTGTTCATCTTTCTCACAGGGTTACTCCACCATCCTTCGCTCTGTGCCATCTAGCACTGCCACCTTCACACTGGAACTGTCCAGCTACAAAGCCACGACTGCCCATGATCAGAACACCCTTCTCAGCCGAATGACAGGAGTGGCATGAAGCCTTCAGCCAAACTTGTTTGAACCAAGAAGTACAAGAAACTGTTTCACTCTTGAAAGCACCAGGCTCAAACAAAATACA
The DNA here is from genome assembly GCF_040954835.1 of Lepisosteus oculatus. NCBI lineage: Eukaryota > Metazoa > Chordata > Actinopteri > Semionotiformes > Lepisosteidae > Lepisosteus > Lepisosteus oculatus. The sequence goes on along the minus strand of NC_090698.1, from coordinate 46,238,364 downwards.
AAATGGGCTTTGTCTTTTAAGAAGGTGTTGAATAAACCTGCATTTCCTTTCATGTGTTGTCATCCATTTTGCTGCAGGATATAACCTTGGAAGCACACTAAACAAAACCTATGTACAAAACCTCTGACTAAGAGTAGGATAGGTGATTGTTATGGATAAGTTAAGATGTACTGAACAAAGTAACATTTTACACACATCAATAAAAATTTAAAATTCAGAAGCATTAAAAATTACCCCAAGAAAGCTAGCGCCTTTTTCTTTCAGTCTTACTTCCACCGTGGAGTCTTAGATCATGGTTGAACTGAATTTAACGGGACATATTTTAACATGGAGTGTTGCTAGGGCTGCAAACATCAGTACCTCTTCCAACAGGAGACACTTTTATGTTCAAATGCGGAACTTTGTGGGTCACAAGGGCCAGCTTGCAACCGTTCTCACCTCAAAAGCTGAGGAGTCCTCACGCGTCATCTGTTGTGGTGGGAGACATGAGTGAGCACAGTGTCGTGTGTTGATGAGAAGTTGCTCAAACCTAACATTTCCGAAGCGGTGGAATGGGCAGTACGGGAATAAATATGATGGTGGAGCGTTGATAGTGCTACGCCGAAATAACAGATTTGCAATTTTTTTTAGTCAAGAAGCAATACAAAAAGAAAAAAATCTCCCACTCCTCCTCACTGAAACATTCATCGCAGTGGCAGCTCCTCCACCTTCTTCTAAATTAAATAAAGTGAACTAGCGCTTCATCAGTAAATCCCCGTAAATGCCCAAACCCTACAGAACTGGTGCCTTCAGAGAGCCGATACATCTGTAAAGATGACAAAGCAGTGTTTATCATTTTTTTCACTTTTCTCCACTGTCTCCATTAGTACCTCTAGGTTTGAACAGTAAAGCACAGTAGAGATTGAAACTTTCTGTCTGCTGGGACTCATTTAGAGTTAAAAAGATAAAGAAGATAAAGACCTTGCCTATGTCACGATTATAGTCCCCCCTCCTTAAGGGTGCTCCAGCCCTTTCACTTGTGACTTTATTCTATGCACCTGCTCCCTATTCCCAGCCCACCTTAAAAGCCAGGCGCTGACGCTCATCCGGGCTCTGTATCTGATTTCCATATTGTGCGAGTCCGGGACCTGGAAGCGCCTGGTCCCGTTAAGGTTTTAATCTCGGGTCCCGTTCCTGTTCCCTGTCCGCCGGTTCCGACCCGGCCTTCGTGGTTTTAATTCCCTTCTTTTGATGGATCTCCTGGTTTTGGACTTACTCCAGTGTTTTTGGATACTCTAAGGATTACTCTCTGGGATTGTTCGCCTCGGCCACACCCCGTGCACCAGCGCACCTTGGACACGCCCCCCTGTCTTCAGCCCCGTTTTCCTGCATGACGTTTCCCTAGTGTTTCCCCACTCCGTCGGACTGTGTCGTCCGCATAGGGTCCGGAAAGAACTGTTCGTTACAGCCTATTTTCCTTCTCAGTCAGTTCTTGCATTTGCCCTCATTGTGTTGAGGTTGGTGCGTGTGTCAGTGCGTCTGCTGCTGTGGGTTTTGATAAGTGAAGGGTGTTGAGAAATGTTAACCTTGTTTTGCAGGGGTGACCTCAGATGTGAGTGTAGTGAGACAGCAACTGACCTATTGTAACGGGCCTGCTGAGCCTGAGGAGGACAGGCTGATAGTGGTGTCCCCTTCTGCTGCCAGACCCCCAGGCCGTGTGCCCCGCAGAGTGTCCAGAATCCCCACATGTGAGTCGGCTGCACCATTGGTTAAGATGTCACTACTGATAACTACTGATAACAAGGACTGGCTCTGAATAATAATTTAAAAACACAGACATCCCATACCAATTGGTCAAATTTCCATGCATCAACACAACCTTATGCATTATGTGATAGTTAGCCCACAGAGGAATGATAATATCAGATGGGAATGCAGGTTTTAACTAATCTAATGTAATCAGTGGGACTCTGGATCATGATGATAGAGTGTTTGTAGACTCTGTGTCAACAAATGTGTAACCTAGGCAGAGATGTGATGTTATTAAAGTCATAACAATTTGTTGGTGTAATTTCTGAGCCTCCATTTGGTGAGTTGCTTTCAGTCTAATCTGGCTATTACCATATTATTATTTTAATTTTTGTTGCGTCCATTTCAGTGATGCCTGTCAGACCATGCTTTTAAATCATATTTTCCAACTCACTTACACTTTAAAAATAAAACAGGTGATGCAGTTATTAATATTGTTTTTGAAATGTTGAGCATTTCTTATGTTGGGTACATAGAGGGTATCTTCTAAGAAACAAATTTGTAGAGAATGTTTAAACCAAAACATTTACATTAGTTCTTGTTATTGCTTATGACATAACTTGCTTCTACTGTGTTGCTTTGTATTTACTCAAACATTCCACTTTCATTTCTTTAATTCAAGTATCTCCTTTGCCCACAGAGGTAGGGTGTTTTTCTTAAAAAGGCTCCTATGTATTTTCTCCATGAGATTTGTTTGAAATTGGGACAGAAAATCTGTATTTGTAAGGTTCAGTATGTAGCGATTAAGATTTAGAGTCTGTCAGTGTTGCAACTTGTAAATCAGTGTGATGGGCTGTGCTGCAGTTGTCTTTGAATAGGATGGAGTTCACCAACTGAACCAAAGGAGAGAAATGGCAGCTAGATGGAAGTGCATTTAAAACCAAGAACAGGAGGCCCATCTTTATGCAAAAGGTTGTAGGAGTCTGGATCAAGCTAACCAGCTATGTTGTCAGATCCAATCCAATACCCTGGTTTCAAATGAGCCACTAATTACCAAATAGGCTAAATTACCTGTGGGCAGGCAGTCCAACACAACAGTCACCCCTACATTGAGGAGGTGAGTAAGAGGCTGTAGTGTCAAACAAATGACAAAGTTCAGGTGTCTGTGAAGCAGAAGTCTCTTTATTCATATGCATATGGAAGTCCGGCTTGCAACCACCAGACTTAAAAAATAAGTAGCTGAAGATGGTCCTTTATACCTTAAAACACAAAGAGTTACTATGACATATTCTAAACAAATGATGAAACAGCAACACCTGGCAATTAATTATATCTAAGTTGCGGACTAGACAACAGTTAGTTCTTTTCATATTCTGGGCGTACAGACAGCTTACCAAAATCTTACTGACCAAGGACAGGCAGCATCTTTATATACATTTGAGCACAAAGCCTACGTCAAGCCACTAGACTGCATAGTTTGCAAAAACATACAAAATCAAGAAAATGATATTATTATCTCGCGTCCTGGGCATCTCTCATCTCTTCATTCTTCAGTCTTTTTATAGCAATACAAACCCAACATGAGCTCTGATTATTATTTGTGGCTGATTGATAAAGTATTGATTCAATATCCCCATTTATCAAAGTAAAACTCCTTACACTTAACAGGCACACTGTCGGCCCCCCTCAGGAAGCCCATCAAACACAGAAACAGTAACAGCATAATAATTAATGTTCATTCAGTCTCTGGTGCAGTGGCTTGGTGGCAGTGCGAAGCGTAGATCCAGCGATCTCATCCTGTCACTCAGATGGCAGAGTCAGTTGTCAGTTGCACTTGATTTGGTCCCTCCCCAGCGGGGATGCAACATCTGGCAGGGTACATCTTCCTCACCCACAACCACTCGCGAGGTATCAGGTCGTGTCTTCCCTCTACTGGAGGTCTCCAAACGTCCAGCACCTGTTCACCAGCCTCATGCACTGCTTCAATTAACAATCTACAATACTACAATAGAGAATTAGCAAATTCAATGATCCATTAGCCAGATTTGGCCCTCCAGGAAGGTTCGTTGGTTGGCCCGTGATGAATTCAAACGGGCTCTGTTACACAGTTCTGTTTGATCCAGCCCGCAGGCTACACAGAACCGCAGGCAGAACATCTACACAAGGTGTTCCTTCAGTCTGATGTTTCGACGATCTTTCAGAGTTCTGTTCCTTTGTTCCACTGTTCCAGCAGACTGAGGGTGATCTCAGTCCATCTCACCCCAAACAATGCAGCCACAGCCTGACACTTTCCCTGTGAAGTGCGTCCCTTCATCATAATACAAGCGGCAGGGCAGTGCCCAACGGGAAAACAGATTATAAGAGCCCAGGTTTCCCTTTACAATTGTCAACTTGCCAGTGCATGAAAGGTTCCTCAGGAGCAGGCCTTTTGAGCTGTTGCACCCGCACCTGAACTGTAGTTGAGTTCCTTTGATAAGCATCACATCGAGATATCACAGAAGTGGCTACTGCTTCAAATCAGGTCCCCACCCAGTTTTGGATAACCAGCACACCATTTGTCTCACACCCGGGTGTCCGACAGAGTGCCTTTGTCGGGCTACAAAGGGCATTAGGCTGTGAGGGCATGCAGGGCGTCCAGTGTGCTGGCAGCACCATACCCAATCATCCTGCAGCCCCACATTCTTTTCTAACCATGTCCATTTCTCTGCTTTAGAGGCCTCAGCCTGAATGTCCTGTAGCTGTCCCCTTTTCACCAGCAGAGGTTTCACAGAGGTCTCAGACTCCTGCTCTACCAGGACTGCTCACCTGACAGCTGCATCTGCAAAGTTGTTCCCTCGAGTTACTGGAAACATTTCTTTATGATGTGATTTACACTTTACCACAGCTACTTCAGTCAATAGCTGCAAAGCGTCTAACAGTTCAGAGACAAACCCAACATTCTTAACTGGAGTCCCTGCCGTGTTGAGGAAATCCCTATTCCTCCACCACCATCCAAAATTGTGGCATACACCAAATGTATATATAGAGTCTATATAAAGCGCTACAATTTTCCATTTAGCATATTTACAAGTTTCAATTTACAGTTTATACAGGCACAACACATAAACATGGCCCCTTGGCCACCGCATCGAGGGGTCCTGAATAATAACCCACCAGACGCTACCTCCATGCTCCTGCGCCAGCACAGCAGCTCACAACCCATTTCTTTCACTCACACACAGATTACATACAGATGATCCGTCTGAGGGAATCCAGTCCAGGGCCAGTGCCTGCAAGAAAGCTTGTTTCAAAACATTAAAAACAGTTTCTACTGCAGGGGTCAAGGCAATTTTGTCTTTAGACTGCACTACCCCACTTAAGCCAGTTCGTCACCAGGCGAGCTCGCTCAGAGAAGGCATTCACCCTGGCTTTATCATGTAGTTGGTTTTATACCCTTTTTTCCGTCCGAAGATCTAATACTTGGAGTAGCCCGGCCTTATGGATTCCCTCATTAGGTAAAACAATCACAATATCACATAACTCTTTTGAGGTAGTTCACATAAATGCTATTTCATACAGAAATTCCTTATAAATGCTGCAGGGCATCCTAGCCCAATAGGTCTGGGGTGTCCCCCACCCACATCAGTAGTTGAAACTGTACATCTTTTCCCAAGCATACTGTGACAGCTTGTATCTGCTTTAAACACAACCCGTGCCCCCCTACTCCTGTAGCCTCCTGTTACCCGTTAGAAAACTTTATATCACATCTTTATGCTGTTTTAGTCGAAGAACAGGACAAATGTGCTCCTGTGTCCCGCCGTTACTGCACACTGTAAGATTATTTCACTTTTATTTAAATCCTGAGATAAACTTAGGAAGGCTACAAAGGGGCTTATTAGTTTAAATCTATTATTTCACGCAAGGCTCTCGTTTCAGCTTCTGACATGTTCTTTAATTGAGATATCAGCCCCTTCTGACCCTCACTATCAGTAGGGTTATGAGGGGGACCCCTTCCCCCTCTGTCACTCTGTCTTTTTGCTTTTAACAATTGTCTACAGGCTTTATAAAAATGGCCCGGTCTATTACAATAGCGACACACTGGCTGTTCCTTTTTCTCCTCTTCCATATCTCCCATTTGCAGTGCTCGCACTTTAGCATACATGCTTTGCTCTATCTTCCTAGCTTCGCGAGTTATTAAATCAAATCTGTCTCCGCTCTCCGCAATGTCAGGAGAACGTAGCTGCACATGCTTGGCAACATCAGGTTTTACTGTAGCAGTCTTGGAGTATAATAAATGTATCTAATGTGAATCTGTTTTAAATTTGCACTATTTCTTCTTTTTGTAACCTGCATCAGAAATAAAGTATACAATAAGCATATTTTGTTCCATGTAAAGGTTCGTATTACAATTGCCACTAAATCTTACCGCAAAGCATCATTTTATATAGACTGAAATGCAAAAATAAGTGAGATTATCATGCAGAAAGTGTGTTTGCAAACTTTGAATTTTTGACCATTTTTGATTGTCAGGTACAGTAACCTACTCAAGCAAATTTGTTTTATTACTGTGGAAGTATCTTCATTCACTTCCTTTTCATCTGCTAACCCGGAGTATTCTATCCATAGAATTATAAACCTTTCTGTAAAATCTGAAACATCCTCACTTTCCTTCTGCTGACATGCTGTTACTTTTCTCCAATCAGTTTTCGGTGGGTAATGTTCTTTCAAAAATCTCCACACTGATTCCCACCCTTCTCCCAGGTTCTTTCTTTCACACACCTGTTTTAACTGCCCTGCCTTTCTTTCACCAACTCTTCTCAAAATCATTGCCGCTTCTATAGGTCTAATCCCATATGTATCCTTTCAGTCTTGAAGTGCACTCCAGGTTTGCTACATGCCTGACTTAGGGTGAGGCACTTCTTTAGCCCATCGGTCTCTATCCTCAGGTTTGGATTTGTACCCGTCTTTGTCTTCTGATCTTTCACTACTAGATCTCTCAGCCCTGCTTATACCCCTAACTGGGCTCGGAGACTCTTGTCTTTTCTCTGTAAAAACGTTATGACCTGGGGGTTGCCAGGACCCGTCTCTATCTCTATCATATGAAGTGTCTTCCCAATCCGACCCCCCTTCTGGATACGGCCAGTCGGGATATCTGTCCCAGTCCTCATTTTTGCCTTTTAAAGGTCTCAGATCTGGATATAATTTAGGTGTTACATTCACATTACTGCATTTCCCTAATTCGTTCTTGAGACGTTCTATTTCTTCTTTTGCTTTTTCTTTTTCACTGTATAGAACTTCATTTCGTTCTGCCAAAGCTTTTAGCTTCACATCAAGACATCAAAAACAATTTAGACATCAAGAACCATCAAACATAATTAGTAATTGTCTTCATCAGCATATGTACTCTGTATACAGTATATAACTGTATTTTATATTAATTTAACTTTTATTCCAAGCATCTTCTTCTGTTCTAATGCTGTATTAGGCAGTTTTCACAGGCAGTGACTGTAAAATGTATTTAATTGTTCAAGGATTTTCCAAAGAACTTGTTAAAACCTCCACCTTGCAGCTACCCCTCAGTTCACTCAAATGACTGGGGTTCGAGACTGCTTGTCTTTTGGCCAGGAGGCTGGCTGCCTACTAACCAAATGGGTTAAACCAAATGTTTCTAGGTAGTGTTTTAACAGAAAGAATACGGTTCTGGATCCCGAGATGAAGTTTTCTGCAGTAAACAGAAGAGTTTACTGCATGCAAGGAACAATAAAGCCGAAGTCTTGTTTCCCGCAAGAAACAACAAAACAGAAGTATTGTTCCAAGTGTCGGTACAAACTTTTAGTTTATATAGCCCTTCCTTGCCACTTCTGATGTCACTCGTTATTATAGTAAAGGGGGGAGGTCATGTGTTTGGCCAGTTTACAGCCTTTTGGCCAAATGTTCAGGGATTAAGTCCCCAGGGAGTTTCCTAGCTCCCATCTGGAATCCTTATCAGTTAACCCCCTTCCTGCCATAAACTCCAGCCTTAGAAGTCTAATCTTCATGCAGAAAGGACTTAAAATAAACCTCGTCTTCACATCTTGTTTCTTACTTCATTCCCCCCTTATAAAATATGGCATACGTCAGTACTGCCTATTTTTTACACATACAATGTCAGGGCAGATCTTTCCTTTCTAGATGTACGGGCATGCATTACCATGACATTGTGCGTTCCACGGTTACAACAAGATGTGATTGATGTTTTTGTACAAGTGATAGTTACAATTATACATTTAAAACAATCCTAATCCTACAAATAAATAAAGTCCTATCCCAGGACCCAAACGCAGACCTCAGCCATGTGGAGATCTATCGTCAGGATCTTGGAATAGCAATATTGACCCAACTCTGATTATCATTTTTGGCTGATAGATATGACAACACCAGGAATGTATTGATACATATTCCCCAGTAATGCTCCTCAGGCCTAACAAGCACACTGTTGGTTCACCTTACGAAGCATCAGACACAGAAACAGTAACAACATTATTCTTTCTGTTCACTCAGTCTCTGGTGCAGTGGCTCGGTGACAGTGCAATGCGTGGATCCAGCGATCTCATCCTGTCGCTCAGATGGCAGAGTCAGTAGTTAGTGGCACTTGTTATGGTCCCTCCCAGCAGGGTTGCAACGTCTGGCAGGGTATCTCTTCTTCACCCACACCCACTCGCCAAGTATCCGGTCATGTCTTCCCTGTACTGGAGGTCCCCAAGCGTCCGGCACCTGTTCACGAGCCCTGTGCAATGCTTCAATTAACAAACCTACAATACTGTAATAGAGAGTCAGTAAATTCAACAGTCCGTTAGCCAAACTTGGCCCTCCAGGGAGTTTCTTTGGCTGCCCGTGATGATCTCAAATGGGATCTCAGTCTCACAATTCCATTTGCTTCAGCCCTCAAACTGCACAGGACCACAGGTGATATTTCCCTAGTTGGTCTTTCAGACTGTGGGTGATGGGGGCAATGTAACTTCCACCTCACCCCTAGTGATGCGATTACAACCTGGCACACCTTCCCAGTGTAGTATGCCCCTAGATCAGTATCCAAGGGGCAGGGCAGTCCGCACCACGGGATCATCTTTGTCATACACCTGGGTATCCGCCAGCATGAATTTCTGGCTACAAAATGGCATTAGGCTGTGAGGGCATGCAGGGCATCTGGTGTGCTGACGGCCCCACATCCCATCATCATGCAACCCCACATTCTTTTCACATTTTTTCTAACCACATCTATTAGAGGCCTCAACCTGAATTCTCCCTTTTCCCCAATAGAGGTTTCACAGGGGTCTCAGACTCAGACCCAGGATTATTTATTGTGTCATTTACACCTTACTACAGCTACTTCAGTTGGCAGCTGTAAAACTACAAATGAGATCAGAGACAAACCCAGTATTCTTAACTGGAGTCCCTGCCGTGGTGAGAGAATCCTATTTTTCCATAGCCATCCAGAATTGTGGCCTACATGCAACAAATACATAGATTATATACATATACAGTAACCCTTTAACATCTGTCTTTTTACAATCTTCCATCAGTGCTCTAAACTGGCTTGCTGCGCAGAGGCAGTGGAGGGGCATTTTCCGGTCGTTAGCACCTCGAATTCTGTTGCAACAGCTCAGCCTGTTCTCTGTTCTCCCTCATGCGCCAGACCCTTCAGTAAACAGTATTACATTTTCTTAAATTTTCACGGTCCCCCACCCTTTGGCTACAGCATCTAATGGTATAATAGTATCCCACCGGACGGTGCCTACCTCCATGCTCCTGCGTCAGCACAGCTGCCCAGAACCCATTTTCCACACTTACATACAAAGGAATGGTTGGTCCATCTGAGGAAACCCCAGTCTCAGCACCTGTAAGAGAGCTTGTTTCAAATTATTACAGGCGGCTTTTGCTGCTGGAACCAAGGCAATCCTGTCCTTGTACTGCACTTCCCCCTTAATTAGATCTGTTAAAAGTTGTGCTCACCCCGTAAAAACATTGCACCCAGGCCCTGTTAAAATTACACAATGCTAGACACAAAAGGGCCTTATCATAACTGCTTAATATTAGACACTCTAAACCTGAAGCAACTCAGACTTGTGGGTTTCCTCGTCAGGGGAAGCACTCAGAATACCATCAACATACTGAGTGATCACAGTCAGTTGAAGCCACGTGATACCCTGTTCTGGATAGTCATTACTTGTAATGCTGCATAACATCCCAACCCAACAGATCTGGGATAGAACCACCCACATTCGCATGATAAGTGCACGTAAATGGTAGAATCAATGTTAAAATCTGGTACTCAGGAAGTAAAACTCGCTGCCCCAATAGTCCTGTGGCCTCCTTCCGTCTCCCCATATACGTAACTCTATAGCACACTGTGAAGTGAGACAAGCATGACAGAAGTGCTCAAGTATCCCATAACAGAGAAACCAACACACCATTAACAGTTCACTTTAGGTTTAACCCCTTCTACGCACTGGACTGGGACAGACTTAGGGAGGCTATGAGGGATTTACAGGATCTAATCTTTAGGTAAACAAATCCCTCACAAGACTGTTTATTCTCCCCAGACAAAGCTCTTAGCTGGGTGATACATGTTTCACTGTTCTTCCCTGTCAGTTGAACCACAGGGTGTCACAATTATAGCTCCCCCTCCTTAAGGGTGCTCCAGCCCTTTCACTCAAGACTTTATTCTGCGCACCTGATTCCTATTCCTATTTGTGGGGGCTGGAGTGGAGAGTGTTGATAAAGATAGGTTGTTGTTCAAGCTGGCATCTTTTGTGGTTTTATGTGCTTCAAAGCAGGATTGTGAACTTGGCAAGGGAGTGAACAGAGTTGACAACACTGCTCGAACTCTATAAAGATGACAGAGCAGTGTTTATCATTTTTTCACTTTCCTCCACCGTGTCTCCTTTTGTGTCTTGTCTTCAGGTCCAATAACTCCCCTCCTTTAGTAGCAAGACCTCGCTTGGCTGGAGTCCCCTCCAGAAGGCTCCAGAAGGCTCCCTCCAGTAAGCTGATGGCTGCTTCCAGAGTGGAGGACAGCCCCAACCAAGGTGCTGACAGCTGGAGCTGCTGGCCTGTCATTTGTTTGAATGAGTTTGCTTGTGTGTATGAGTGTGTGCTGAGAAACCAGCCGTGAGAGTAGGCAAAACTGAAAGTAACCTAGTAGCTCTAGGTTTGAACAGTACAGCACAGTAGAGATTGAAACTTCCTGTCTGCTGGGACTCAGTTAGAGTTATAGAGATAAAGAAGATAAAGACCTTGCCGATTATTCTTCTCAGTCAGTTCTTGCATTTGCCCTCCTTGTGTTGAGGTTGGTGTGTATGTCAGAGCGTCTGCTACTGTGGGCTGTGGTGTTGTGAGATTGGTGAAAAGGATGACAGTTCTGAAGGGTGTTTTGAGAAACTTTGACCTTGTTTTCTAGGGGTGACCTCAGATGTGAGTGTAGCGGGACAACAACTGACCTATTGTAACGGGCCTGCTGAGCCTGAGGAGGACAGGCTGATAGTGGTGTCCCCACCTCCTGCCAGACCCCTTGGCCATGTGTCCCGCAGAGTTTCCAGAATCCCCACATGCGAGTCGGCTGCACCATTGGTTAAGATGTTACTAATGATAATAGGGACTGGTACCAGAGTTACATCCAAAACCTCACTTGTAACAAAAACTGTCTAATGGCCTGTGAAGAGGAATTTATTATAGACTTGACACTATTCCTTTCTAACAACCCACCTTCATAACTGTACAAAACAAAAATAAACTTACCTTTTTATCCATGATCCAGGATTCTCCAGCATCAGGGAAAAAAAAAATGTATTACTGTATACTTGGTTCTGCTCTGTCTTTTTAAACTGCCTTGCATCAAGAAAAGGCTCTTCTGCTGCTGCTGATGTGGTAAAAACATTATGTTTCTAACATTCGTTATCTTGAATGTTTTTAGGAGTCCTTTGGTAAAAGTTTAGAGGCTAGTAAGACTGGCCCCACTGTTCTTTCTCCTTTCTTTCATCTTGTTCAGTTTTTATTAAGTGATCATAAAAATTGAGGAACATTGATAATGGTAGTTTGGATGATTTTTGACAACTGCAGTTTTGATTCCAATTTTGGTGATAGTGATACTATTGATTACTGTTAAGTATCAGACTGAGGACTGATTGCCTATTATGAAGACTGGTAGAAGTTACAGTCAAGTTGGTTTGCACAATCTTGACCTCCATGTGGTGAAAGAGCAGGGGACTTGATGTAGTGTTTTAGCAACAATGGCAACTTGTTAGGAAGACTGCCATCCTGACTAACCACTAAAGCCTTCACAATAGACAAGCAGTCCTCACCCTTTATTCTTCTTAAAGGTCAAGTGGAAATATAGTTTCCTCTCAGAACGTTATGTTCAGACAGTATGTGTAAGCCCTGTCTGTGTTCTTCAGGGGAAGCCAGGGAAGGACCTTCCAAGAGCTCCTCAGAGCTTCTCAGATGTGCTCCACAACCTGCCGCTGTGTCTTCAATGGGATTGAACCCGTGCCCCCGATCTCTCAAGGAACCAAGCCCTTGCCTGACAGGGACTCAGGAAAGGCCGGCCAGACAGGGCGCCCCTTGGAGCGCCCAATGGAAAGTAACCTGCAGCTTTATGGAGAAGAGGAGGCAGTGGACTACGAGGAGGTCAGAACACACCAGTGGTGGACATCACAACATTCTTGCCTGTGGGGTTGGGGATCACAAAATTGGCAGCTCTGTAAAGATAACTGTCAGAGCAGTGCTGATTGTTATGATTTTTTTCATGTCTGCAGTTCCGATAACTCCCCTCCTTTAGTTGAAGGCCTCGCTTGGCTGGAATCCCCTCCAGAAAGCTGATGGCTGCTTCCAGAGTGGAGGACAGCCCCAACCAAGGTGCTGACAGCTGGAGCTGCTGGCCTGTCATTTGTTTGAATGTGTTTGCTTGTGTGTATGAGTGTGTGCTGAGAAACCAGCCGTGAGACTGGGCAAAACTGAACAGTAATTAAACATTACAGCTTGGGTTTTGAATGGGGCACAGTCTGTTTCAGTTTTTTCTTTTCTAGACTAGATTATTGCATTTCCTAGTCATTTTCTTGAGTGAAAAAACTGTCTTTGTCCACAGAAAACACAGTTGCTGTTCATTATTGCTGCCTACTGGGTCTTATTTAGAGATAAAGAAATAAAGAATAACACCTGCCTACATTTTTCTCAGTTCATTTTGGCATTTGTACTTCGGCATGAGTGTCAGTGTGTCTGCTGCTGTGGGTTTTGACAGGTGAAGGGTGTCGAGAAATGCGGACTTTGTTTTGCAGGTGTGACCCCGGATGTGAGTGTAGTGGGGCAGTGGCTGACCTATTCTAATGGGCCTGGTGAGCCTGAGGAGGAAAGGCTGACAGTGGTGTCCCCTCCTGCTGCCACACCCGCGGGCCGATGGCCCCGCAGAGTGTCCAGAATCCCCAGACGTGAGTCGGCTGCACCATTGGTTAAGATGTTACGAATGATAACAAGGACTGGCTCTGAAGGATAATTAGTTTTTCTGAGGAAAAACAAAGGAAAATTGACTATTAAGCCTTGATTCTTTGTTAAATTATGTGTTATGTGATGCATTATGTGATAGTTAGTCCACAAAGGAATGATAATATCAGATGGGAATGCAGGCTTTAACTAATCTAATGTAGTCAATGGGACTCTGGATCATGATGATAGAGTTTTTGTAGTCAACAAATGTGTAACATAGGCAGAGATGTGATATTTTTAAAGTCATAACAATTTGTTGGTGTAATTTCTGAGCCTCAATTTGGTGAGTTGCTTTCAGTCGAATCTGGCTATTATCACATTATTATTTTAATATTGTTGCGTCCATTTCAGTGATGCCTGTCAGACCATGTAATTAAATCATATATTCCAACTCACTAACACTTTAAAAATAAAACAGGTGATGCAGTTATTAATATTGGTTCTGAAATATGTTCATATGTTCTCAAGAGCTCAGTGCAGGTCTAAGTCTCAGGGCCATTGCTTTGGTCACTTTGTCTCTATAGGAGTGTTGGGGAGCTCCACTCGAGTTGCTTCTCAGCAGAGCCTGATGTCGTGCCCTGGGCAAGGCACCAGCACTGGCAACACAAGTGTCGAGCCCCTGGCGCGAGTCTATGGGCAGGCAGTCCAACAGAACAGTCACCCCCAGGTCGAGGAGGTGAGTAAGAGGCCTTTATTTCTCTTTGCTTTTGTTTTGAGTTTTTTACAAACAAAACTTTTGAGTTTGAAAATGCTCTGTAGGTCTTTCATTTTTGTGTTTCATCAATGTCTTAGTTTTTTATAATACATTCTACAGTATATTTATTTATAAACACTTCACATCAAGACATCAAAAACAATCAAGATTGGTAATAATGTCTCCATCAGCACACGTGTGTACTCTGCATACTGTAATGCCATAGCACACAAGTGTAACTACAGTATATTATGATCAAGTCCTGTCTACGTACTGACCTAATATTCACAACTATAGTATTTGAAGCCCTATACAGACAGTATTCTGGAATAGAATATTAAAGTATTTTAGATGTAAAAATACAGCCTGGAAAGGAATTGACCCAATAATAACAAACAGCAAAAATGTGTTCAAGGGTTCACTATAAAGGAAATAATAATGATACAGGACTAATATGTTTCTTTTCCAACTATAATATATTTGGTATTTGAAGGATTTGATCATTTTGGGACCAGCCAGATTGCTTACATGATCAGGCACAGTTATTTATCTCAGAAAGCTCAGAAATTAAAACATTTTTAATGTTTTTGTAGACCTTGGGGTTCAGTATATAGAAAATAACAATGAAACAGGACTAATAAGTTCTATTTTCATCTACAGTGGTATTTGCATCTTCGGTATTTGAGGGATTTGATCATCTTGGGACCAGCCAGATTGCCTACAATGATCAGGCACAGTTATTTATCTAAACATTTTTACATTTTTTGTAGACTCTAGTGGATAACTTGTGAAAGCCTTTAGCATGCTTTTAGAAAACACCTATCAAATCCCTTGCATGGCACTTTCATCTATGTACTGTACTTAATTTTATAAGCAGCATTATAAAGTTGCTGTCATATGGCTGTAAGTTATGTTACAGCAGCAAAATATAGAGGAAACTCAAAATAAAATGCAAGAAGGCTTGCCAAACTATGGAAGATATTAACTGACGTTCGGGAGGGATAACAATGACAAGTCAATCTCACACAGCTGTTCCTAATCACCAGCATTATAAAACTAGCTACATACAGTATACTGAACTCCAACACCTCCCTTCGCATTTATCTCAAACATTCCTCCTACACCCCATCTCCACCTTGCAGCTACCCCTCGGTTCACTCAAATGACTGGGGTTCGAGACTGCTTGTCTTATGGCCAGGAGGCTGCCTATTAACCAGATGGGTTAAACCAAATTTTTCTAGGTAGGTATTGCTAGCATTCACAAAACATTCAGTTCTTGGATGTTGTTGTCCCTAGTGAAGTAAATGTTATGAACAACTCTAATGGCATCCAATAATAATAATTGTAAGACGCAGTACCCAAAAATATATAGCATTTATGGAAGTGTTTTTAAATTGTGTTTGTTTCTTTAATGATTGTGATTAGACTCTGAATATACTGTATTTGTACGCGAAATTTGTTTTATACTGTACTCCTCTAAAAATACACACAACAGCAACCAAGTCCTGAGGGTGACAAGTAGTTACGAAAGTGTTTTGTTCTTCTCTTTTTAGAAAACGTAAGTGAATTAAATCAGATCTGTTCTGTCAATTTGTATGCATTCTTTTTTTACACTCCAAGTTGTTTATGCTACAGATGATATATTCTTGTGCAATTTAGTTTTAGCTGAGATCTGAGCAGCTGATTACTCTAAACACTATCCTATCACTATCCTGTTCCCAGGGTGATTTTTTGCTGGCTACGCAATTGCAATTTCAGTTTCTAATTTGCTAATACTGGCACTGACATTGATATTGACAATACATCAGTACTGTTTTTTTAGGTGGAGCAAGTACAAGTAAATGTATATGTATATGAATACTATGAATCACTATTCAATGCTGTGAAACAATTGATGTCTTGGGGTCCTATAGTAAATATATCAGAGGACTGAAAGTAAAAACTTTTACCAGGACTGGTCCAGCTGGTCCCAAAACTGTGCTGAGCCTAGATTCCCCAGGGTTGACTTGTGCTTGTCTGTTATTACAGCAGAAAGCAAACCTACCAGTAACAGCCCACACGATGGGGCACGTCCAGGACCAGAAGAGGAGCGCGGGGAGTGTTAAGAAACGCCTGCGCATGATAGGAGGGATGGATCTGCAGAGGAGAGGGATAACGTCATTTTTCTGCCTCTGAACAGTACCCCCCATATTGCAGGTCAGATCAGCATCTCCCTCACATCTGCACTGATTTTCTCACCTTCTTCCACCACTTTCTTTCAAGGTCAGGTTTTTTCCTTCTTCTAGAGCTTTTTTACTGATACCCTGAGGCAGAAGCCTTTCACGATCTGGTTTAGTCAAATCAGTGGTGACCAAACTGATCACAGAATGTTTCCCCACTCTGTTGTGACCTTTAGATGAGCTGTCCCCTGCCCTTAAAGGGAAGAGGAGAAATGGTCCAGAGCACCCTGGGCTGCGATGCTTCTCTAGGCCTGAGCTGACGCTCACCCAGAGCCTTCAGTTTCTGGCCTCTGACGACTGGTAGGCATAAAAGAGTACAATCAGCATCCACCTATTCCGTTTTCTATGAATACAATTCTGACTAGGGAAAATACAGACCTTGTTGCCCATAGCTCTATACAGTTAGACCTATTTCCTTGTCCTGGTTGATGTATTTCTTTCTGTTTATTGAATTCAGGGAGAGGAAGGTTGACGGACTGACCTTCATAAGGCGTCTGTCCCAACACCACCCCGCCATCCTGATCAGCAGACTGCATGATGTCTCCCTAGAGCTTCTGCAGGAGGTGTGATTTCTCCAAAATATTAATTGTTAATTTGGATGATTGCTTTTCACCGTTTTTGTATCCATTTGACCCATTTATAGAGAGGGGTACAGACGAGGCTCTGCAGTGCTAACAGTGGTTTGCCTTTCCCCAGGTGAAGAACTTGCGATCAGTTGTGTCTAGGATGGCAGTGATGTGTCTGGGAGACATGTTCACCTACCTGCAGAGAGGGATGGACCCGAAACTGAGCAACACAGTTAAGGTGCTGCTGCACAAAGCCGGAGAATCCAACACCTTCATCCGACAAGGCGTAGACAGCACACTAGACTGCATGGTGCAGAGCTGTACCCCTGCTCGTGCAGTCAACGCGCTGCTGAATGGAGGTCTGAGGTGAGGGCAGAAATATACAGAATAGAATAATACCCAGAATCTTTGGGTCTGACTCCAGGAGCTATGAAGGGTCATTTACGTTTCATGGAGCTTGAAATCAAAGCATGTAACAAAGAATATTTACTACAATGCTAATATCCATTCATTTTCTAACCACTTTCTCCAGTTCAGGGTCACAGGGTAGCTGGAGCCTATTTCTGCAAACAGCGGATGTAAATCCGGCCAAACCTTGGACACAGACACGTGCACACTCACACCAGAAACACATGAGAACACACAAGCAGATAGCACCCTACGTCCAAAATTGAACCCATTGGACACTGCGTGGCAGCAATGCTGACCACTGCGCCACCATGCTGCCATACAATGCTAAAATACTTAACAAAAATGTAAAAACAACATTAGACGGTGAAATACAAACTTTTATCATTTTAAAAGAAATCTGGTTAAGCACTGGAAAATGAGGTCCTCATTGGCAATGGTTAGGTCACAAGCTGATATGGTTTCAGTCAAAGTAACAGCTCAGTAATATACAATACACCTAAACTCCAGAGTGAGGGCGTGTATGGCACATCACCTGGCAGACCTGGTGGAGAGGATGGGTGCACGTAACCTCCCCCGGGACATCACCAACCGCATCCTGCCTGCTGCCACTCGGCTGGCACAAGACGACTCTCAGGAAACCAGGTACAACCTCGCGTTTTTCCAAGATGGGTAAGATGGTGATTTCCTTCAAGGAGCCAGCTTTGCAACTCCATAGTGCAATGAGTCTCATGCAAAGATTTGTCATTTCAGACACTTTGGACAGCGGTTGCTGTCTTCCCTGAAGCACCGACTTTGAGTAAAAGGTACTGTCTGTGGTCTGCGGTCCTGTATTTTACAGTACAGCTCTAATTTTAAAACGGAAACATTTCATTTCCTTTAAATTGAAAATGTAGGTCTAAAATGTCTAAAATCACAATCTACATTCACAAACACTTAATAGGGGACAATATACATCATTAATAGTCAGACTGTTTATTTTGTTAAAATGAATATTACATGTAGTATGTGCTCTAGAAACTTATAGATTATAGATATTAAATATTGTAATACTTTTCTACCAATGCATTATTTAGGTTATTCTTTTTACATTTATAGTACTTAGCACAAAAAAACTAATTTGGAATATGTTTAGCTTCCAATGTATTTAAAGGTATCACTCACTAATTAAAAACTACTTTATTTTTGTCAATGTATGTTATTCATAATCAGTGAATGAATTAGTCATTACTGAATTGTGTGAAAGATGAAAAATGAAAGTACTGTGGCAGGCCTGTTCTGGTACACCCTTAATTAAATGCAGGTGGGCTGGAGCTTGAGGCTCCCAGTGATGTTGCTTGACTGATTGATGGATGTATTGTATTCTGTATGCTTCATGCACATGATCACCCAGCCCGTCTGTCTATCCTGGTGCCAACTTCCACCTTTACCAACTCTCCCACCTTTGTGTCTGTTAGACTTCCAAGGGGAAGAAGAGACTTAATGGTGAAGAATGAAACATCACAGTGAAGACATCAGAAAGAGACAGAACTTGCGTTATTTGTGTTTAAACTATTCTCTGCTGTTTCTTGGTGGTTTCAAGTGCTTAATAAAGTCGTTATTTTGAAATCATAATTGACCTTGCTTCTCCATTCTTTATGTATTGCCTGTGGCTCATATGCCTTAGAATGTTGGCTCAGTACTTGTTCAAGCACATCACGGAAACTAAATGCAAGTACAGCAATACCACTGCATTTATTTCTCCACTCTTTCTGTACTGTATGTATTGTAATGCTGTAGTTATTTCTAGACCTAATTTCTGCCTCTTAAGACAGTGTATGAAGTTAACTAGATGTTCTGTTATTTTTAAGTTAAAAAATTAAGAACATAAGGTCTCCCAATGTGAAGAGCTCATTTTGTAGATTGCACCTAAATGATACAAGGATCTCATCCAAATATTTGTTGCAGGCTATCAGCTTCAGCAACGCTGAAGTACTGTAGCTTGTTCTTTACTTCATGGTTTTAGATGCACTTCCTTTATCGTTTCTACTTTTACTCCCAAGTCTGATTTACTGTTTATTATGAAGATGTCTATGGAGTTAATATAGTCCTGATTCCAATTTATCTTGATCATGTCCTCAGCTCTGACAGGGACAGCAGAAAATCTTTTTGTATAGCAACTGCTAATCGTGCAGGAGCTCTCAATGTGCCTGGTGTTTCATACATATACTGTAGCACTGCACACACACAGCCTACTTCATCTCCTCAAGCCCTGCCAACATACTGTTGCCCATTAATAACTCACCAAAATCAAAACGATCCTCAAAATAAATAAAACAATACAATGATCCCCAAGGCCAGTCTTACTATCCTCTAAACTTTTACCAAAGGACTCCTAAAAACATTCATGAAAACGAATGTTAGAAACATAATGTTTTTACCACATCAGCAGCAGCAGAAGAGCCTTTTCTTGATGAAAGGCAGTTTAAAAAGACAGAGCAGAACCAAGTATACAGTAATACAATTTTTTTTTCCCTGATGCTGGAGAATCCTGTATTACGAATAAAAAGGTAAGTTTATTTTCGTTTTGTACAGTTATGAAGGTGGGATGTTAGAAAGGAATAGTGTCAAGTCTGTAATAAATCCCTCTTCACAGGCCATTAGAGAGTTTTTGTTACCACTGAGGTTTTGCATGTAACTCTGGTACCAGTCCCTATTATCATTAGTGACATCTTAACCAATGGTGCAGCCAACTCACATGTGGGGATTCTGGAAACTCTGCGGGGCACACAGCCAGGGGGTCTGGCAGCAGGTGGGGACACCACTATCAGCCTGTCCTCCTCAGGCTCACCAGGCCCATTAGAATGGGTCAGTCGTTGTCCCGCTACACTCACATCTGAGGTCACCCCTACAAAACAAGGTCAAAATTTCTCAACACCCTTCAGAACTGTCACCCTTTTCACCAATCTCACAACACCAAAGCCCACAGTAGCAGACGCACTGACACACACAGCAACCTCAACACAAGGAGGGCAAATGCAAAAACAGACTGAGAAGAATAATCGGCAAGGTCTTTATCCTCTTTATCTCTATAACTCTAACTGAGTCCCAGCAGACAGGAAGTTTCAATCTCTACTGTGCTGTACTGTTCAAACCTAGAGCTACTAGGTTACTTTCAGTTTTGCCTAGTTTCACGGATGGTTTCTCAGCACACACTCATACACACAAGCAAACTCATTCAAACAAATGACAGGCCAGCAGCTCCAGCTGTCAGCACCTTGGTTGGGGCTGTCCTCCACTCTGGAAGCAGCCATCAGCCTTCTGGAGGGGACTCCAGCTAAGCGAGGTCTTGCTACTAAAGGAGGGGAGTTATTGGACCTGCAGACAAGACACAAATGGAGACACAGTGGAGAAAAGTGAAAAAATAATAAACACTGCTCTGTCATCTTTACAGAGTTCGAGCAGTGTTGTCAACTCTGTTCACTCCCTTGCCAAGTTCACAATCCTGCTTTGTTGCAGATAGCACACCAGGAAGTGAGACACCAAGACAGCAATGCTCATCACTGTACCACCATGCTGCCCATAAGATCTACACACTTATCTAGGATCCCCAGTGCAAGAGCAATCTACATATAGTTATTCCTAATAACTGTATATCCCAATGCAGACTTGATCAGTTATTTGGAACTAAACTATGGAAGAACCCAGGAAAATTCTACTGAAGTTTCTACAGATTTTAACTCAGTAAAAACTCATCCCCAGCACTGGAATACCACTGTGCCAGCTGAGCTCTTGATTAAGCTAATTCAAAAGTAGTTGGATACCATCAATGCTCAGTTTTTGAGTTTCACACCTGCCTTCTTTCAAGTAATGGACTGAATGAAGTGATTGGACCTTTTGAGATTAAATTCACATTGCAGTCTACAGTATGATACAATGATTGAAATCACCTGGTTTAAGTCTTTGACAAAGTGGCATCACCAAATACTAATTAACATCATACCATAATTTTGTCTCCTGTTAAGAGATGCTAAGAGACAAATAAGACAACTACCACTTAATAAGAAAACTGAGGGCAGAGTAGGTGGAATTTTATTTGTCAGGTTTTTTGTTGCATAACATGTCCATAGCAGAGTCTTTGAAACCAAAGTCTAAAAGTAGAAACAGGTTGAAGAGGTCAAATCACCAAATAAAAAGAATAATTCAGCCTCAATAATTTAGAGATCAGACAGAAGGAAAAGTAAAAGACACTCCAGAAGCAGGGTTGACCTGCACACGCACAGCCCACTTCATCTCCTCAAGCCCTGCCAACATACTGCATGTTACTGACACAGACTACTCCCTACCAGGAGCACATGTCTTTTTCCTCACACAAGGAGGGAAATGTACTTCACTTTCCTTTACCACACCATGGTCAGAAATGTTTGGAATGATTTTGGTGAAGTAATTGTGAACCTAAATTACTCTTTTTTCTCTGGGTTCAGAATTAGCTAAAGAATTCAAAACAGACTGTACACACAGTGATTACTACAGATCTCAACTCATCACTCATCTTGAAATTAAAAGTCTAGGAAGCATAAATCAGGTACTTACCAAAGTGTTTGGCACGTTTTGCATTTTCCTGACTTATATTCATTGTTCTAGTGAACTGCAGGTCTTTCTCAGAGGAGCCACTCGGTTGGGGAGACCAGGGATCTCTGTCCATCTGAGAGGCAGGAACAATGAAGTTCTCAGTGCTTGTTAATGCTTAATGTTTGATTTCAAGAAAACTGGCATAGTTTTTGTAGTAAATGCACGTTTTGCTAATTTCCATATCTTATCTTTTCCATGTACTGTAATTGAACCTTAATAATATCCTTACATATTTTAAGTAGAAAGACTGCAAGAGACATTTAAATCTGTAGATCATTTTTAGTAAACATGTTGACAGTTAGCTGATATAGTGATCATTTCTATTTAATTTAAGTAGAGGTCTTGGGCTCATCAATCCCACTTTCTTTTCTTTGGAGAACATGAACCTAAGGACTGCATGCAGAACAGTAGAAACTTATGCAATATCCTTTTCTTCCACAGAGTCCAAACAGTAAACTTCTCTTTATTTCAATAAAATGTCAAAATTCGGACAGAGAGATCACTGGTTCCAGTCTACTTACTTAACACAGTTTTCATTACAAACTATTCTGATTTACTTCATTATAAATGACGAGTACTGAAACTGGCACTCAATCAAAACTCCTCAAAGTGTTGTGATGTGTTATCAGTACTCAACTCAAGCATTACAACGGTAACATCGCATATTGATAGATGTAATGGAATGTATAAATCAAACATGAAAAATCCGGGATTACAAACAATCAGACCTGTATGGAATTTCCTGAATCTCTTCTTAATGATTTTATAAACCAAAATGCAGCACACTCTAAGGAGGCAGTTCTATTCTATAATTTACAACTGTAGACACAGTAATAGGGGGCTGTACTTACTGCTAACATTGTCTATTTGCTGATTGGTAATTGTAGAGTTTAAAGGCAGCATGTTTATAAAAGAGGAGTGTTAATTCAAGTCAACTCCTTGATGATTATAAAACAACATGAAACATACAGATTGTAATCTGAAGAACAAAGAGAAGCCACCCCTAACTGTATATAGATCCCATTTCTAGCTGCTACTTCAAGGAGCCCAGATTGGGCCTTAAGACACCTAACTAGGAATCCTGTTGAAAGCACCCACAGCTCTCCAAAGTAACAAGCAGCCCAGCCATTTTATTGAAGCATCAATACCACGGCATTTTTCAAGAATTAATTCTCTTTTAGTTTCAAGTTGCGGCTCTTTTGCTACAAAAAAATGGTTGACCCCATCTACACTCCTTGGTTTTTTATAAACTGGAATATCTCTCACTACTTTTGTTTTTGGTTGGTTTTTTCTTTTTTCATTTTTATGAATTCACCAATCCACTGAACTTTAAAAGTGTGAACATTTAATTACCTAATGTAATTTTAGAGGTATGGTGAATAAAAATGAATGCAGTATTATAAATGCGATTTTACTAGTGTTGTAAACCTTATGTATAGTCTCAATGCTGAAGGGAGTAAGCTACACACTTCATGTTATACGGTGTACCCAAACATTCTGTTTGTAATTTTATTGTTCTAATTTGACCATTAAAGAATCAACATAAACACCCAGATGCCTATAGTACAATCCTGTCTGGCGATTGATATTGCCCATGTGATATGTATACCAAGGCATTAAAAATCTATCAAAAATAAGTATTGGAATCACTAGCATGATCAATTTGTATAGGATATAGGATATGTTTCTATTTCCTCCATGAACCGCTTTGGACTTGTCTAATAATGGCATCTTAATTTCAAGATTTTTGAGTATGTATTTGAGCTAGAAATGGTGGAAAAACAGTATATGTCGAAATATTTCAGAAATTCCAATAAAAACAAAAAGGCCGAATCAGTGTGATTAAATAATGACTATTTGAACGGAAGTGATGATAACTGTGAAGCTGCATTAACAGTATAATGTATATAGCATATAACTGAGAGAACATGTGGAACAAACATTAGAAGACTCAAGGCTCTCCAGAAATTGAGTCTGACACTCCTGATTTAAAGAACTGTGCAAGTTACAAATTTAGTCTGCAGTTTTATTTTTTTTAAAGAGATTCTCAATTATTAATCTTTATTTTACATAGCAGTTTTCAGAAGACATTGTTTTCTTAGGAAAGTGCACATTCACGAGAGATAATTTCACCAAATAAATCAATATACAGAAGACAATATACAGAATACATCATAAGATCTACTGTATGTGACTGCCAGGGTCTTAAGGTCAGATCTGAAAACAGACTACAAGGTGAGACTACTAGAAAGCCACTGCAAGTGAATGAAGTAAGCACACATCCAAAAGTAACAAGACCAGTGCTCGAATTCACACCCCATTCTTTACTCGTTATCGTTTTTGGATATGTTTGTATTTCAATTTATAAAAATATGAACGAAGATTCTGCTTTGCTTGAAAAAAACGTTTCTGTTGCTCTGATCCTCGGACAATGATGCGCTTGCGACTCCCATCTCTTACAGGCGGTCACATCGGTTCACCACGTGCTGGAAAGCGTCGCTACACCCCCATGCCCTCACACGAGTTTTTACAAATCTTGAACTGAACAAATTAACATCTTTATTGATATACACATCGATTTTTATCAAACGAATTAGCTGCTTTCAGGATAGTAAAATGGGAGCACTTAAAAGGGCACCGTTTGCATGATGTTTTACTGAAGCTGGTCTTAATGGAAAATCGACAGAGATTTCTGCTGACACCCAATGTAAAAAACAGTATTTTTTACCACTTTGGTTACACAGTGTAGAAAACCGGAATCTAATTTAGAAAATAGACTTCGCCTGACCTTTACCAGGTTGCAAGGTTGCAGATGCGCAGTAACCACACAAAAATAAAACTCTGTCGCTGCCATGCATGTTTTTTTTAGCTAAAGTAATAACATTTGAGAAACTACGATCAATTTAACCCCTTGAGCAATGCGTCACTCTCTCAGTAATAATGCAATTGTGAGTTCAGAGATGAGACTTTGATTGCTGCGTGGCGCTTTACAGATTGAGAACGTGACCTACATAAGACGCGATCTAATACAAAATTAATACAAATTAAAATAAATTTGCAAGCTGGGAATTTGGAAAATGCAATTCCAATTACAAGATCCGACCTCGTTCATCTTTTTTGTGGAGTTAGAGTCGCGTTTTGAGATGAAGAAGGTGGAGGAGCTGCCACTGCGATGAATGTTTCAGTGAGGAGGAGTGGGAGATTTTTTCTTTTTTGTATTTCTTCTTGACTAAAAAAAGGTGCAAATCTGTTATTTTGGCGTAACACTATCGATGCTCCACCATCGTAATTATTCCCGTACTGCCCGTTCCACCCCTTAGTGTAATCAATGTAAGTTAATGCTTACGTGGCCTAAAAGAAACAACTAATACATTTTGGCTTTATTTGTTAACATGCCTGTGATTTTAAAGCCCATGGCAAGAGTTTGAAAGTTAAAACAGGTTAATTGAACTGCTGATTGTCGGGCAATTCAGACACCATTCCCTTTTGGGGCAAAGCACTGTATGCAGCCATATAGGTCAGGAAAAAAATGTTTAGAAAACATTGAAAGAACTGTATTCCTAAGTATGCTTTCAGCCCTAAAACACAGCCATGCCATCAAAAACTGTCTACATTGTATGGGAATAAAACCCTAACCCTAGTGTCACGCTGGGGCTGACTGCGGAGGATTGGGATCCAATGCGGTGCTCTAGGAAGGGATACCTAGCTTGGGGTTTTTTTAGTTAGGGTTAGGGTTCAAATATTTCTCAAAGGCTTTTCACAATATTACACTCAAAGAACTATATTCCTACAGATGCAGCCATTCAAAACGAGCGGATTATATTGCGGTAAAACGTGGTGGGAGTGTCCCGGAATAACACGGGTTATCGTATAATACCGCAAGTAAGATATTAGTGTCCGGAATTACCGCCAGGTGGAGCTAATAAAGCTCAACCTCTCATGTACAGTGTTTGAGCTTTCGCCATCAAAGTCTTTACAGAAGATATTACTCATAGTATTAATAATGAATGACCTTGGACAAGCTGTAAACTCAAAGTATTACCCTGGTCCACATTCTTTGTAAATCTAAAGACTATTGTTTTCTTTGACAAAAAATAACGCCACAGCATTTCATTGATCCAATCACACATTTGTTTCCAATCATACAAAGTAATTCTTGAGAATCTCCGATTCACCATGCCTTTCACATGCTCATTAAAGATATTAATTTAGGAACAAAAATATTACTGTATGTAAACTGTACTGTATATGGATGGTCTTGGTATTTGAAAGAAAAAATGCACACCAGTATTCCATTTCTCCCTAAACATTTTAAGAATCAAAGTCTTACATGTGGTTATTTTGGAAACGTTTTTACTTGCTCCTTGCTCCTTCTGACCATGTTACTGTACGTTTATACAGTATTCAGTACTTTGTGAGAAAAGTGATAGTTTTAAGCTTTTCTGTGAATACGCTCGATACCAGAGTAAACAGAAGCATACTTTTAGAATTTGATTAATAGGGAATATAATATGGAATCGCATATATAAAGAAATTAATAATATAATTATATTCATGTACTGTAGCACAGTAGTATATACACATATCTATTGATGTGTACGGCTGTTTCACCACTTGTTATGTGACTGTCTCAGTAGCGTGATGGTTTAAGTGCCTGACTTATAAGCAAAATAACCCAGCTATCGCAATGAGTTTTCTTTTATCAAACTTTACCTTGAAAAACGAAAATAGCAATATTACGGACACTCTATTGACTTTTTTATATTTCTGAATATCACAACATGTTCGACTCTAAGTCATTTATTAACAACAATGGATAGTTTCAGACTGTTACCGATATCGTTATCATCAATATGTGAAAAAAGTGAATCCTGTTTTTTTATGGTCTGTAGCTCAAATCCTGCTTAACTAAAAATTAGACACAAGAAGCGTATTATTGGACAATGCTGTGAGGCTAAAGAAATCAATAATAATATTAATTCAAAGATCTAAATATATTTAACACATACTGTACGCCTGACTAGAGAGTGTGTCTGCTCGCCTGCACGGTGACGTCACCATCTTTCACGTCACACCGTCTGTGTGGTGTGACGCAGTGGTGGCCGGGCGCGGTGAGGTGCAGGAGAAGGGGTGTGTGCGGGTGGGTTTGTGGGGGTGTGTGCAGATGGGGCTGTGGGGCCCGGCGGGTCCTGGCTGTGGTCTGACCAAAAACTCAAAATAAGATACAATCGACAGACATTCCTAACATAGACATATCATAAAACATTTACATGCTGTGAATGTCTGTCGATTGTACCTGTATCTTATTTTTAGTTTTTGTTTTGTTTCACGTTAATTTTATACGGGAGAGTGTCATAGAGAAGACTCCCTTACCCCTTACCCCCATCTTGATTAAAATCGCAAACGTGTGTTTCATAAAATACTTTTATTTTTCACAATCTGGCAATGCCAGACGGAATCCACATTCGCTGCGGAAAAAACTGCCTTGGAGATCAGAACATCAAGGAAGAAAACAATTATTACACCCGGCTTTTCAACGTAATTGCTTTAACTTGCTAATGTGTTACTGTAACAGTCCGGGTGTGGCAAGCCTCTAATGTCTCCCGATTTGGGCAAAAGGAATAAAGCTTTGTTTGATTTCTGAAACCCTTTCTTTATGTCCTCAGTTTTCTTTTGACGTTTCATTTAACATTTATTTGTTTGTTTTGTGGTCTGGGTAATTGGAGGCTACGGTGTTATGCTTCCTATAGTGATATACGGCCGTATTGAGCAGTATTTCTTGCGTTAAGAAAGTTAGGCGTTAGCATAAACTATTAGTAATCAATAATATTAAATTTAGCACTGTAATAAATTGTGCTAATAATAAATTCTATTCTACTCTGAGAACATAGGTGGGAGGAAAAATGCCCGTGGCCTTTTCACTGATAAACTTGTTAACAAAAACTACACTATGCTTAAGAGTTGTTCAATGGTTTTTTTTCAGCACAGCACAGACTGTGCCTGCTAGAGAACCACAATTCACACTCAACCACATCACAGATCACAGATCAGTCCCAGTGTGTGAGATCCTGCTGTTTGATCTGTGCTTGATCTTTGATCTGAACCAGTTCTAACCATTGACACATTTAGCCAATTTCTGCCTGGAATTTCCTCCCCCTTAAACATTTGTTATATCTCTGCAGCAGAACATAGCAAGAGCCTGGTTCGGGTCTTAAATTGAAACTAACCCCCTTGGCTTTGAGTGTGAACAAATCTCTTATATTTCTTAATGTGCCCACTCTGCAGACAAACATATGAAAAAAAAAACAAAAACAGCAGGCAAAAATGTTTTTTTTGTTGGTATTCAGAGGTCAGAATTTTCAATTCTAGGCCTGTCAGCGCCCTGGGGATGATTTGAAAACCTTGTTCTGGGTGACTACTAGCTTGGATAAAAATCTGGGACAAATTGATCAATAAGAAAAAATTCGACATCATGTTTTGAGAAGACTGTACCTGGAATTAAATTTCAGGCCTATAATAAAAAAACATAAACATATTGAAAATAATAAGAATAAAAAACATTAGACACTGCTAAAGAGCCTTTATCTGCTGTTATGTAATGAAGAAAACCTCAGAGTTCACTTCCAGTTTGTAAAAAAGGAGCACTGAGAAGACACTGATAAAAAACTGATTGATTAGCCCTTCTGAGTCAATGATTGACAGCTAATAGGCAGGCGGAATGAAGCCTGAGGCTTCTAGGGGAAGTCTTACCCCCTAAGGCCTCTGAATGGCTGAAAATACAATGACTGACAGCGCTTTTTACCAATCAGATCGCCTTATTTTTCGCGGTCCTTCTTCACACATTTACTACAAAGTCAATAACGTTCAATAGCCTCCAGGTTTGGAGATAAGCTAGTCTGGGTTATTTTGGATATACATCATGCTTCAGAATAAGGTAAAAAAATGGGATATATATATATTTTTGCTGTTTTTTGCTTTTGCGGTTTTGTTGGTAAAAAGGTATGATATTGACATGTTGTGCTGGCCGGGTGTTTTTATTGGGGTTCTGCTAGTTCTTTAATTTATTGGTTTACTGCACAATAGTGTCATATCTGTGGAATAAACTTTATGGTTTTGTTGTGATGATATTGGAGAATACGTGCATATGAGAAAATGTGTGGAGCTATTTGAAAAAATCTTGCGTTTGTCTTTTAAAAAAAGAAACGACACGAGTGGTCACCTGTGATCATGATCCGAGAGCTTACCTCTGTAAATATATTAATATCGAGTGGTATTAAATGCAACTTTTTTGTATAGACGTAGCCTGGCAAAGAATAATTAGCACAGGACACAAATATAATTTGGGGGTTCTTTTTTTCTAGGTGAGTATGTGGTCTGATCTGTTCTTAGTTTTAAAAAATAAAAATAAAAGAAATGACATATAACGATATTTTTATATACACAAAATACGGCGCTGGTTCTTTCACGCAGAGGGGAAAACAAAGAAAACATGTTTAGTTTGACAGTTTTTTACATTCCATCTGCCCGTTACAGAAACGCATCTACACTGAACAACAAAAAAAGAAAGAAATGACATTACAGAAATAGGCAGGTCACCTCACCGAGAACTACATTACGACAATAATTAGTATAAGACTCACAATTGCGTACACTTAACAAACGGTGCTAAACATAAGTCTCTGTAAAGAATGAAGGAGCATGTGAAACCCATTACTTACAAATCAATAAACAGATATCCCTAGCCCGAGAAGGTGTCTAAAAACTGGCTACCGCCTCAGTGTACTCCGTTAAAATCTAATACCCCTCTTGCTAATCTTGTCTCAATCCTATAAAATACCGATTAATACTCAATTAGGGTGCAAATAGGGAAACAACACCGTATTTACCGTTACAACTCTCTGGAGTCATTTCGGGTTCTTTTTAACGGTCGCTCACTGCCTCTTAGTCCCTACTGCCCATGCGCAGAACGCTGAACTCAACTGACAGGAGCCGCGAGCTAAGAGGTAGCGCCATCTAGTGGATTTGGCAGAACAGGCCGCTCTTCACCACTGGGTCACATAGATGACACTTTTCTAAAATGTCTTTAAAAATAAAAGCGATTACAATTGGCACGACTGTTGACTTTTCACGATAACTGCTAGAGTTACGAAAACACTTGTGTGCGTACAAAAACTATGTCGTTTTTAAGCCATTTTTTGACCAAGCTAGAATATTCTTCTGTCCATATCTTTGGAAGGGAAACGCAGAAAGCCTTCAAACCAAATGCATTTAAAAGACCACGACATGTGAAAATGTTCACAGCCTCCACATAAAACTATCAGTGAGCTAATTCTCTTTTTTTCATCGATGCACTGTAAAAAACATCCTGTAAAATTTACGGTAAAAAACTGGCAGCTGTGGTTGCCAGAAATCTACCGTAAAAAAAAATGTTTTTATTTAACATCATACCATAATTTTTTCTCCTGTTAAGAGATGCTAAAACACAAATAAGGCAACTACCACTTAATAAGAAAACTGAGGGCAGAGTAGGTGGAATTTTATTTGTCAGTTTTTGCATAACATGTCATAGAAACAGGTTGTAAAGGTCAAATCACCAAATAAAAAGAATCATTCAGCCTCAATCATTTAGAGATCAGCCAGAAGGAAAAGTAAGACACTCCAGAAGCAGGGTTGAGAAGCATTGCTTTAATAGACAGATCAGTAAATATCAGTCTCTAAAGAGGAACAATCTTACTCTCTAGCTTGATGGCGAGATCAGAAGAAGCTGCTGTTTTACCATGAGAGGGTTTGGGACAGGGGAGAAGAAATAGAAGCAGCAGAGGACAGATGCATTGAAAAGCCAGGAATCAACACAATAGGTGACCACACAAACACCAATAATGGGAATCAGTGCACTTTGGCAAAGCAGGTTAATCCCATCGATGCTCTGTTAATTAGTATTTGGTGATGCCACTTTGTCAAAGACTTAAACCAGGTGATTTCAATCATTGTATCATACTGTAGACTGCAATGTGAATTTAATCTCAAAAGGTCCAGTCACTTCATTCAGTCAATTACTTGAAAGAAGGCAGGTGTGAAACTCAAAAACTGAGCATTGATGGTATCCAACTACTTTTGAATTAGCTTAATCAAGAGCTCTGCTGGCATGGTCGTACTCCAGTCCTGGGGATGAGTTTTTACTGAGTTAAAATCTGTAGAAACTTCAGTAGAATTTTCCAGGATTCTTCCATAGTTTAGTTCCAAATAACTGATCAAGTCTGCATTGGGATATACAGTAATTAGGAATAATTATATGTAGATCGCTATTGCACTGGGGTTCCTAGATAAGTGTGTAGATCTGATGGGCAGCATGGTGGTACAGTGATGAGCATTGCTGTCTTGCAGCACTGGGGCTCTTGGCTCACTTCCTGGTGTGCTATCTGCAACACTAAATTAAATAAAGTGGTTAGAAAATAAATGTGATCTAGTTGCTTTTATAATTTTTTAGGAATGCCTTTCCTACTGTGTCCTTCAGGTGAAGCCTGTGAGAATTGCCCTATGCTAACTAAAGCCACGCTTGTGCGTTCTCGCTGTTTCTCCAATGGAATCAAGCCTGTGCCGCCGAACACCCAACCCAGGCCTGTCCATGACACACGGCCCTCAGAAATGTACACATTGCAGACACATTCAGAGCAATTAAAATGCTGCCCTTACACCTCAAGACGGTTGTGGCTTTTATAAACAGTGCACTGAAGCTCGTTTTCCAAACTTGTAACTTTGTTTTTGCTTACTGCCACACAGGTAGCCTCCTACTTTTATGAACATCTTTTCTGTTTTTTTGTGGCGGCTGGAGTGAAGAGTGTTGATAAAGTTAGGTTGTTGTTCAAGCTGGCATCTTTTGTGGTTTTATGTGCTTCAAAGCAGGATTGTGAACTTGGCAAGGGAGTGAACAGAGTTGCCAACACTGCTCGAACTCTGTAAAGATGACACAGCAGTGTTTATCATTTTTTCACTTTTCTCCACTGTGTCTCCATTTGTGTCTTGTCTACAGGTCCAATAACTCCCCTTCATCAGTAGAAAGGCCTCGCTTGGCTGGAATCCCCTCCAGTAAGCTGATGGCTGCTTCCAGAGTGGAGGACAGCCCCAACCAAGGTGCTGAAAGCTGGAGCTGCTGGTCTGTCATTTGTTTGAATGAGTTTGCTTGTGTGTATGAGTGTGTGCTGAGAAACCAGCCGTGAGACTGGGCAGAACTGAAAGTAACCTAGTAGCTCTAGGTTTGAACAGTACAGCACAGTAGAGATTGAAACTTCCTGTCTGCTGGGACTCATTTAGAGTTAAAGAGATAAAGAAGATATAGACCTTGCCGATTATTCTTCTCCGTCAGTTCTTGCATTTGCCCTCCTTGTGTTGAGGTTGCTGTGTGTGTCAGTGCGTCTGCTACTGTGGGCTCAGGTGTTGTGAGATTGGTGTAAAGGGTGACAGTTCTGAATGGTGTTGAGAAATTTTGACCTTGTTTTCTAGGGGTGACCTCAGATGTGAGTGTAGCGGGACAACAACTGACCTATTGTAATGGGCCTGCTGAGCCTGAGGAGGACAGGCTGATAGTGGTGTCCCCACCTGCTGCCAGACCCCCGGGCCGTGTGCCCCGCAGAGTTTCCAGAATCCCCACATGTGAGTCGGCTGCACCATTGGTTAAGATTTCACTAATGATAATAGGGACTGGTACCAGAGTTACATGCAAAACCTCACTGGTAACAAAAACTCTCTAATGGCCTGTAAAGAGGGATTTATTACAGACTTGACACTATTCCTTTCTAACATCCCACCTTCATAACTGTACAAAACGAAAATAAACTTACCTTTTTATCCATGATACAGGATTCTCCAGGATCAGGGAAAAAAAATTGTATTACTGTATACTTGGTTCTGCTCTGTCTTTTTAAACTGCCTTGCATCAAGAAAAGGCTCTTCTGCTGCTGCTGATGTGGTAAAAACATTATGTTTCTAACATTCGTTTTCTTGAATGTTTTTAGGAGTCCTTTGGTAAAAGTTTAGAGGATAGTAAGACTGGCCTTGGGGATCATTGTATTGTTTTATTGATTTTGAGGATCGTTCTGATTTTGGTGAGTTATTAATGGGTGGCATGTTGGCTCAGTGGTTGGCATTGCTGCCGTGCAGCACTAGTTTTTATGGGTTTCCAGGTATTCCAGTTTCCTCCCACAGTCCAAAGACATGGTGGTAGGTTAATTGGCTTCTGGAACAAGTGGCTTTGATGTGAGTATATGAGCATGTCTGTGTTTGTGTCTGTGTGCCCTGTGACTCAGGCTCCCTCCCTCATGACCTTGTATTGGATAAAGTGTTTAGAAAGTGGATGGATGGATGAATGAATTGAGAATTGATCAAAATTGGTTCTTGAAAAAGAAAATTGCCTGATAACTGCCCTATCAGAGGGGGTTGCAACAAGTCAGTTTCAAAGACCTTCAGAACTGTATCGTGAACTCTTACAGACATATGAACTGATCTGTAGACAATGGGCACAAATCAAGCCACGCTAGAGATAGCAGCACAACCCATTTATTGAACTCTTAGGAGTGGATATGCCAGTACACATTCCTGTTCACATTTCAACTCCAGCTTTAACAACACAGCAACAGATAGCGTGCCAGAGTTTTAGAGTATTGGGGGTGACGTTTTGGTTCTGTGAGGCAGTAGATCATCAGGTGACAAAAGCTCACAAGGTGATGATATCTCCAGATTCACAGAGAAAACCCCAAGGAGCTCCTTCAGAGTAAGCAAACTCATTTGCAGTAGATTCTGGCCAGAATACAGGTGGTTTTAGTTTTTTGTTAACCCCAGCAACTCTCTTTCCCCACCCGGTTATCCCAGAGCCTTACCAACCCCAGGTTTCAGGGAAGAAAGGGCTCCTGAGGATGTCACAGAACAGTGGTGGAGAGGACTCGGACGTGCAGTTCCTGAGCCCCACCAACCCTTCCGACAGAGAGAGAGGTGTGCTCACAGAGGAGGGTCAGGCCTGAAAGGGGATCTGCAGTCCCAATTTCTCAGGCTGGTTATTAAACCTTGAAATTATTTTTTTTCACAAAGAAGAGAGAGGCTGTGAAATTTTCAAAGCAAAAAGCAAATCCTTGATGAGTAGCCCAAGAGTCACAGCTGAAACTGATTCGGGGAGTGCTGCTTCCTGCTATTGACATTTCTTCTCTTCCCACCAGATTGCCTGTGCTTTGGTTGTGTCTTTGGCTCATAGATGTAACTGGACTTTTAGATGAAAA
Organism: Lepisosteus oculatus; assembly: GCF_040954835.1. NCBI lineage: Eukaryota > Metazoa > Chordata > Actinopteri > Semionotiformes > Lepisosteidae > Lepisosteus > Lepisosteus oculatus. The sequence goes on along the minus strand of NC_090698.1, from coordinate 46,204,376 downwards.
AGGATTTGATATCTCACAAGCTGTTAAATGTTTTTTTTTTATTTCTCAACAGAACTTTAGTCATAGCATTAAAACTCCCAATGGATTTTGGATACACAGTTCCACGCATATGCATTACTTAACAGCTAAGGCTTGGGCTGTCTAATGGTATACTTGATACTTGATGTCTAATGATATACAAATGATGCTTGGGCTGGTAATGACAATGCTATGCTAGTTAATTATATTAATCCTTAACATCTTTCAATGTTTGGGAAAACCAAGGAATGAGCTATGTTTGGCTGGTTTTGACAGCTCCTGTCCATGGTGGGGACAATGTGCCTACAAAGACTTCCTGCCCTCTCTGCGGACATTCCAGCGTAGAGCGTACATTTCTCACAGCCCCAGGAGCTGCTGGGGGTCTGGGCTCTCAGCCAGCTTGCAGGAATGTGGACCCCAATGTTGGCATGTCCAGCACCTGATCCAGCAGGAAGGAGAGCAGTCTTCTGTGCTGATCCCTCTGCCCCAGTTCCCAGAACACTGCAGGGAAGGATACACATCCATTCCTTTTCTTTCTCCTTTCTTTCATCTTGCTCTGTTTTTATGATCATAGTGATCATAAAAATTGAGGAACATTGATAATGGTAGTTTGGATGATTTTTGACAACTGCAGTTTTGATTCCAATTTTGGTGATAGTAGTACTATTGATTAATGTTAAGTATCAGACTGAGGACTAATTGCCTATTATGAAGACTGGTAGTGGTTACAGTCAAGTTGGTTTGCACAATCTTGACCTCCATGTGGTGAAAGAGCAGGGGACTTGATGTAGTGTTTTAGCAACAATGGCAACTTGTTAGGAAGACTGCCATCCTGACTAACCACTACAGCCTTCACAATAGACAAGCAGTCCTCACCCTTTATTCTTCTTAAAGGTCAAGTGGAAATATAGTTTCCTCTCAGAACGTTATGTTCAGACAGTATGTGTAACCCCTGTCTGTGTTTTTCAGCTGAAGCCCAGGGAAGGACCTTCCCAGAGCTCCTCAGAGCCTCTCAGATGTGCTCCACAACCTGCCGCTGTGTCTTCAATGGAATCAAACCCGTGCCCCCGATCTCTCGAGGCACCAAGCCCTTGCCCGACAGAGCCTAGGGTATGCCCAGGGACTCAGGAAAGGCAAGCCAGACAGGGCGCCCCTTGGAGCACCCAATGGAAAGTAACCTGCAGGTTTATGGAGAAGAGGAGGCAGTGGACTATGAGGAGGTCAGAACACACCAGTGGTGGACATCACAACATTCTTGCCTGTGGGGTTGGGGATCTCAAAATTGACAGCTCTGTTCCAGCTCTGTAAAGATAACTGTCAGAGCAGTGCTGATTGTTATTATTTTTTTCACTTTTCTCCTCTATGTCTCTGTGTCTTCCCTGCAGGTCCGATAACTCCCCTCCTTTAGTAGCAAGGCCTCGCTTGGATGGAATCCCCTCCAGAAAGCTGAAGGCTGCTTCCAGAGTGGAGGACAGCCCCAACCAAGGTGCTGACAGCTGGAGCTGCTGGCCTGTCATTTGCTTGAATGTGTTTTCTTCTGTGTATGAGTGTGTGCTGAGAAACCAGCTGTGAGACTGGGCAAAACTGAACAGTAATTAAACATTACAGCTTGGGTTTTGAATGGGGCACAGTCTGTTTCAGTTTTTTCTTTTCTAGACTAGATTACTGCATTTCCTACTCATTTTCATGAGTGAAAAAACTGTCTTTGTCCACAGAAAACACAGTAGCTGTTCATTATTGCTGCCTACTGGGTCTTATTTAGAGATAAAGAAATAAAGAATAACACCTGCCTACATTTTTCTCAGTTGATTTTGGCATTTGTACTTCTGCATGAGTGTCAGTGTGTCTGCTGATGTGGGTTTTGACAGGTGAAGGGTGTTGAGAAATGCGGACTTTGTTTTGTAGGTGTGACCTCGGATGTGAGTGTAGTGGGGCAGTGGCTGACCTATTCTAATGGGCCTGGTGAGCCTGAGGAGGACAGGCTGATAGTGGTGTCCCCTCCTGCTGCCACACCCCCGGGCCGAGTGCCCCGCAGAGTGTCCAGAATCCCCAGACGTGAGTCGGCTGCACCATTGGTTAAGATGTCACTAATGATAACAAGGACTGGCTCTGAAGGATAATTTGTTTTTCTGAGGAAAAACAAAGGAAAATTAACTATTAAGCCTTCATTCTTTGTTAAATTATGCATTATGTGATGCATTATGTGATAGTTAGCCCACAGAGGAATGATAATATCAGATGGGAATGCAGGCTTCAACTAATCTAATGTAGTCAATGGGACTCTGGATCATGATGATAGAGTTTTTGTAGTCAACACATTTGTAACATAGGCAGAGATGTGATATTTTTAAAGTCATAACAATTTGTTGGTGTAATTTCTGAGCCTCAATTTGGTGAGTTGCTTTCAGTCGAATCTGGCTATTATCACATTATTATTTTAATATTGTTGCGTCCATTTCATTGATGCCTGTCAGACCAAGTAATTCAATCATATGTTCCAACTCACTAACACTTTAAAAATAAAACAGGTGATGCAGTTATTAATATCAGTTTTGAAATCTGTTCATAGGTTCTCAAGAGCTCAGTGCAGGTCTAAGTCTCAGGGCCATTGCTTTGGTCACTTTGTCTCTATAGGAGTGTTGGGGAGCTCCACTCGTGTTGCTTCTCAGCAGAGCCTGATGTCGTGCCCTGGGCAAGGCACCAGCACTGGCAACACAAGTGTCGAGCCCCTGGCGCGAGTCTATGGAAAGGCAGTCCAACAGAACAGTCACCCCTACGTCGAGGAGGTGAGTAAGAGGCCTTTATTTCTCTTTGCTTTTGTTTTGAGTTTTTTACAAACAAAACTTTTGAGTTTGAAAATGCTCTGTAGATCTTTCATTTTTGTGTTTCATCAATGTCCTAGTTTTTTATAATACCTTCTACAGTATATTTATTTATAAACACTTCACATCAAGACATCAAAAACAATTTAGACATCAAAAACAATCAAGATTAGTAATAATGTCTCCATCAGCATACGTGTGTACTCTGTATACTGTAATGCCATAGCACACAAGTGTAACTACAGTATATTTTGATCAAGTCCTGTCTACGTACTGACCTAATATTCAGAACTACAGTATTTGAAGCCCTATACAGACAGTATTCTGGAATAGAATACTAGAGTATTTTAGATGTAAAAATACAGCCTGGAAAGGAATTTACCCAATAATAACAAACAGCAAAAATCTGTTCAGGGGTTCACTATATAGGAAAAAACAATGATACAGGACTAATATGTTTCTTTTTCCATCTATAATATATTTGGAATTTGAGGGATTTGATCATTTTGGGACCAGCCAGATTGCTTACAATGATCAGTTATTTATCTCAGAAATCTCAGAAATTAAAACATTTTTAATTTTTTTGTAGACCTTGGGGTTCAGTATATATAGGGATTTGATCATTTTGGGACCAGCCAGATTTCCTACAATTATCAGGCACCGTTATTTATCTAAACATTTTTACATTTTTTGTAGACTCTGGTGGATAACTTGTGAAAGCCTTTAGCTTGCTTTTAGAAAACACCTATCAGATCCCTTGCATGGCACTTTCATCTATGTACTGTACTTAATTATATCAGCAGTATTATAGAGTTGCTGTCATATGGCTGTAAGTGTTACAGCAGCAAAATATAGAGGAAACTCAAAATAAAATGCAAGTATATGTATATGAATACTATGAATCACAATTCAGTGCTGTGAAACAATTTATGTCATGGGGTCCAACAGTAAATATTTCAGAGGACTCAAAGTAAAAACTTTTACCAGGACTGGTCCAGCTGGTCTCAAAACTGAGCCGGGCCAGGATTCCCCAGGGTTAACTTGTGCTTTTCTGTTATTACAGACACACAAGATGGGGCACGTCCAGGACCGGTGGAGGAGCGTGGGGAGTCTTAAGAAATGCCTGCGCATGATGGGGGGGATGGATCTGCAGAGGAGAGGGATAACGTCTCTTTTCTGCCTCTGAACAGTACCCCCCATTTCGCAGGTCAGATCAGCATCTCCGAGCTGGCCCTCACCCAGAGCCTTCAGTTTCTGGCCTCTGACGACTGGTATGCATAAAGCAGTACAATCAGCATCCAACTATTCCGCTTTCTTTGAATACAGTTCTGACTAGTGAAAATACAGACCTTGTTGCCCATAGCTCTTTACAGTTAGACCTCTTTCTTTGTCCTGGTTGATATATTTCTTTCCTTTCACTGAATTAAGGGAGAGGAAGGTTGACGGACTGACCTTCATAAGGCGTCTGTTCCAGCATCACCCCGCCATCCTGATGAGCAGACTGCACAATGTCTCCCAGGCGCTCGTGCAGGAGGTGTGATCTCTCCAAAATATTAATTGTTCATTTGTATGATTGCTTTTCACTGTTTTTGTATCCATTCTGAACCATTTATAGAGAATGGTTCAAGAGAGGGGTACAGACGAGGCTCTGCAGTGCTGGCGGTGGTTTGCCTTTCCCCAGGTGAAGAACTTGCGATCAGCTGTGTCTAGGATGGCAGTGGTGTGTCTGAGAGACATGTTCACCTTCCTGCAGAGAGGGATGGACCCAGAACTGGGCAACACAGTTAAAGTGCTGCTGCACAAAGCCGGAGAATCCAACACATTCATCCTTCATGTACCCCTGCTCATGCAATCAACGCACTGCTGAATGGAGGTCTGAGGTGAGGGCAGAAATATACAGAATAGAATAATACCCAGAATCTTAGGGTCTGACTTCAAGAGCTGTGAAGGGTCATTTACGTTTCACGGAGCTTTAAATCAAAGCATGTACTAAAGAATGTTTACTACAATGCTAATATCCATTTATTTTCTAACCACTTTCTCCAGTTTATGGTCATGAGTTAGCTGGAGCCTATTTCTGCAAACAGTGGGTGTAAATCAGGCCAAACCTTGGACTTGTAACCAGTCCGTCACAGGACAGACACACAGACACGGACACGTGCACACTCACACCAGAAACACATGAGAACACACAAGCAGATAGCACCCCAGGTCCTGGTGGAGAGGATGGGCGCACGTAACCTCCCCAGGGAACTCACCAGCTGCATCCTGCCTGCTGCCACTCTGCTGGCACAAGACGCCTCCCAGGAAACCAGGTACAAGCTTGCTCTTTTCCTAGATGGGTAAGATGGTGATATGCTTCAAGGAGCCAGCTTTGCAACTCCGTGGTGCAATGAGTCTCATGCAAAGATTTGTCATTTCAGACACTTTGGACAGCGGTTGCTGTCTTCCCTGAAGCACCGACTTTGAGCAAAAGGTACTGTCTGTGGTCTGCGGTCCTGTATTTTACAGTACAGCTCTAATTTTAAAACAGAAACATTTCATTTCCTTTAAATTGAAAATGTAGGTCTAAAATGTATAAAATCACAATACATTCACAAACACTTAATAGGGGACAATATACATCATTAACAGCCGGAGTGTTTAATTTATTAAAATGAATATTACATGTAGTATGTGCTCTAGAAACTTGCAGATGATTAAATATTGTAATACATTTCTACCAATGCATTTTTTAGGTTATTCTTTTTACATTTATAGTACTTAGCACAAAAAACTAATCTGGAATATATTTAGCTTCCAATGTATTTAAAGGTATCGCTTACTAATTAAAAACTACTTTATTTTTGTCAGTGTATGTTATTCATAATCAGTGAATGAATTAAAGTCATTACTGAATTGTGTGAAAGATGAAAAATGAAAGTACTGTGGCAGGCCTGTTCTGGTACACCCTTAATTAAATGCAGGTGGGCTGGAGCTTGAGGCTCCCAGTGATGTTGCTTGACTGATTGATGGACGTATTGTATTCTGTATGCTTCATGCACATGATCACCCAGCCCATCTGTCTATCCTGGTGCCAACTTCCACCTTTACCAATTCTCCCACCTTTGTGTCTGTTAGACTTCCAAGTGGAAGAAGAGACTTAATGGTGGAGAATGAAACATCACAGTGAAGACATCAGAAAAGACAGAACTTGTGTTATTTGTGTTTATACTATTCTCTGCTGTTTCTTGGTGGTTTCAAGTGCTTAATAAAGTCGTTATTTTGAAATCATAATTGACCATGCTTCTCTATTCTTTATGTATTGCCTGTGGCTCATATGCCTTAGAATGTTGCCTCAGTACTTGTTCAAGCACATCATGGAAACATAAATGCAGAGGTATTGCTGTACTTACATTTATTCCCCACCCTTTCTGTACTGTATGTATTGTAATGTTATAGTTATTTCTTGAACTAATTTCTGCCACTAACGACAGTTAGTTAAGTTGCTGAAGTTGAAGTTGCACTTCCTTTTTAGTTTCTACTTTTACTCCCAAGTTTGATTTACTGTTTATTATGAAGATGTCTATGGCGTTAACTCTGTCTATCAATGCCTTTGAAGATTTGGAATACTTGAATGGGTCCTTCCGAGAGTTCTTTTAACCTGTCAACTTAGGAAATTCCTTTCAATCCCAGAAAGTATCTGGCTATTTTCTTTTGACTGATTCAATAGATCTCTTGTGTAAACACCATTCAACACAAACTTTCCAATAACAGTATACTTGTCCAAAAACCGAATCTTACCATTGTTGATACAGTATGTTCTCTTCAGTTTGGCTTGGATGCGTGGTCCCTTCAGAAGTATATTTTGATTGAGTGAAGGATATTTTGCATGTAAATGAGTGAAAGATTGTGGAAACTCTGAAGCAATCTGAACCCTAACCCTAACGCAAATCTATAGCTTGGGTTATATACACTGCATTGCCCTGAGGGAGAATGTTGTCAAAAATGCCCTCAAAGAAAATGTTTGCAAGAAATTGATAACATTTATCAAACCCCTTGCAATTTGCATGGAATGTACATGTTTTTTATGGAATAAAGCCCAGAGTTTTAAGGTATACCTGACTGTTACCATAGTGCGTAACTAACTGGAACACTGCGGGACCGCTGTGTACATACTGTACATTCACACTGGGAGAAATACTGCTTAATATGGGTTCGTGCAAACAACCCGCATATGACCACAGGAAGTCAGAACAGCATTGAAACAAACTCAAAGTAGTCTCCAGTTATCTAGCCTGTAAGCAGGGAATAAAGCTTTGATTGATTTCTGAAACCCTTTCTTTATGTCCTGTTTTCATTCAGGTAAGAGTCAACTATATACTGTACACAATACTGCTGACAGACAGACACAGCCTTGTGGTGTGAATCTCTTTTTTTCTTGGTTTTATTTAATGTGGCACTATGCAGTGGGATGCTGCTCATAAGCCAATAGCATTTAAACGACAATACCTAGAATGCTGCAACTAAGTGTTTTACACACGAGGCAAGTCCTCTGACCTTTCCCAGCCTTGCTTTGGGTTGTGAAAGTTTTTCATTTTTTTAATGAATCGACACTTGACACATGCCTCCAATGTAATGAATCTTTATTACTTTTTCTTATCAAAAATCAATTTAAACTCTCTAGTTATTTTTAAACTTCTTACTGAACTATGGAACAGTTGCAGGGTTGCTATTTCTCTTCCATATTGGCAAACATGGAAAAAACTAAAATATAACCCTATTTTAAATGTAAAGTTTTTTTTTCTTTTTAAAACAACAGAAGTCTTCACATCTGAGGAAAAAATGAAGACATCATAACTTAGGAGAAGTCCATTGGTTGCAAAAATGATACATTTTAACGAAACATTTTGAAATATAATGAAACAAATTAAACATTGCTATTTCTCATGGCCATGAGAAACCCTACAGTTCGCCTACCACCCCAGAGTTGGTGTGGAGGATGCGATCATCTACATGCTGCAAAGGGCATACTCACACCTGGACAGGGCTGGTGACACTGTAAGGATCATGTTTCTCGACTTCTCCAGTGCCCTCAATACCATCCAGCCCTTACTTCTAAGGAGGAAGGTGGAGGAGATGCAAGTCGATCCCTCCATGACCTCGTGGATCACTGACTACCTGACAGGCAGACCACAGTCTGTGAGACTTCAGAACTGTGTGTCTGAACAGGTAGTGAGTAACACAGGGGCACCTCAAGGGACAGTTCTTTCTCCATTCCTCTTCACCCTCCTATACTTCGGACTTTAAGCACAACTCAAAGTCATGCCACCTGCAGAAGTTCTCAGATGACTCTACAATTGTGGGATGTATCAAGGGTGAGCAGGAGGAGGAGTACAGAGGACTGGTCAGCAGCTTTGTGGAGTGGTCTGGGGTGAACCACTTGGAACTGAATGTAACAAAGACAAAGGAACTGGTGGTAGATTTCAGGAGGAAAAAGGTCAAACCTACTCCTGTCTACATCCATGGGAGTGGCGTGGAGATGGTGGACTCATACAAGTACCTGGGAGTGCACATCGACGATAGACTGGAATGGTCTAAGAACATCGAGGCCATCTATAAGAAGGGACAGAGCCGACTTTACTTCTTGAGGAAGCTCAGGTCCTTCAATTTATGTAGTAAGATGCTACATATGTTCTATCAGTCAGTGGTAGCGAGCGCCATTTTCTACGCAGTGGTATGCTGGGGCCCTGGGATTAGAGCAGTGGATTCAAAAAGGCTGAACAAGCTCATCAGGAGAGCAAGCTCTGTCATACGGTCTGACTTGGACCCCTTGGAGGTAGTGGCTGAGAGGAGAATCATGTTGTCATGGACAACATCTCCCATCCCCTCTATGACAGGCTTGTAGAAATGAAGAGCACGTTCAGCAATAGACTGATTCATCCACGGTGCGACAGGGAGCGCTACAGGAGGTCATTCTTGCCTTCTGCTATAAGACTGTACAATGCATCCACCTTGTGTCTGAGCAGAGGCAACATTGACAGTGACCTGTTTCTGGACTGAACGCATCTACACATCTACTGCTACATCTGTTCTCTTTATTTTCTTTTCCCGTTTACATCCGTTTTTTGTGCAATACATGCCAGGGACCCGTGCAATACATTTATATTTATATCTATATCTATATTTACATCTATATTTACTGTATATTCATATGTGTGATACAATTTTTCTGCTTACTGTTCTGTTCTAGTTTGTTCTTTGTGTGTCCGGACTGTGAGTAGCTCTTTTAGTGCACCCTCACTGTACTGATTGTATTGTATGTATTGAACTATTATTATTATTGTATCATTTGTTACACTGTGGCTGTGTTGACTGTGTAAAGCTGTTGTTGCACTGCAATTTCCCTCACGGGATCAATAAGGTATCTATCTATCATAAAAACAGCCACACACACACAAAAACTTTTTCAAGCTACGCTGCGTGTAAGTTCAAAACATCTACCGGTAATCCATGGAACTAATGAAAATATGTAGACCTATGTTTCTTTCACAGTCTGAGTAACAAGCAAAACAAAATCCAAAAAATGAAAATTTTGGGAATTTAATAAATCCCAGTCAGACCGATGTTTTAGGTCTCAAAAAGAGGACATGCTAAATGTCACACCCCACACTCTCCCTCACATAGACCATTACCATAGACCATAGACATTCCCAAACCCACTGTTTCACAATCTCATTCCTAATTGAACCCATCACATTCCCACATGCACCAGGTTCCATAAATTCTCCCTCCCAGACCAATTATCCAACCACGTCCCTTTCCCTTTAGTATTTAAAGTTCCCTCACGCCAATTTATGCTCCCTATTGAGAAGCCTCCCAAAGTATCCTCTTGTGTGTTTCTAAATTTTTTGATTGATCTGCTGGTTCCTAATCTTCGCTCCTGCCTGTTTGACCATTCTCTTTGGATTTTGTTTTTTGGATTGTCTTTCTGGGATTTCCCTAGTTACTGGACTCAGTGCTTCTCCAATTGACTAAGTCCCTGGATTATGTGTTTGGATTTGTCCCTGTGCTACTCCACATTATACAGGATTTGTGGTTCTGCATAAGGATCCTCTTATTCTGCTGATTGGTTCCCTGACACTACTAAGCAATGACTTTCATTAAAAGCTCTCTTTTAATCAAATTTACATACATTTTTTTTTGTGTTGCCCTCTACTAATAAAGTGAGCAGAGTTTGGGTTTAAGGTGCATTCAGACCCAGCTAAAAGGCTTTGTTTTGGCTCCTCTGGAAGACTTGGAGCATGCCCTGACTGGCCTGCAAAGTGAAGACCCCAGCCTGAAAGTTAAGGCATTATTTTCCCATGTTTTCAGCTTGTAGAAAAAGAGTAAAGATAATGTGCACACCTTCCTTTGATATGTCTAGTGTGGAGTTGTCTGTCTTTCTATAGCTCAGATAAACCTGAATGATTAATTGATGCAGAATTCAATGATACAGTAAATGATGGGTATCTAACAAACTCATTTTTATGTTCCACTCAAGGAAATTCAGTTACGGTTGGCCATTTATAAGAAAAGATCACTTTATTGGCCATATTCAACTTCTTGTATAAGGGATTTGTCTTTTTGCATACTCCAACTTGCTCTCCATGAGACACGGACTGGGAGAGAAGCTTGAGGCTCGAGCGCAGTGTCAGCCATTTACAGTATAAAGCACCCCTGGAGCAGTGGGGGTTAAGGGGCCCTTACTCAGGGGTGTATGCTATCCTTGTATAATGTGTGATTGGATGTGCAGAAGGATTAATTTATTATCTATATGAGCCTAAGTGGGATTAAGATCCAGTTATGACCATAAGTGAGAAGAGATGGGAGTTCATGCCTAGTTATTTAGTAAACATAAACTAATTTTCGACCATAGTCTTTTGATGTTGTTAAGGAAGGGCTAAGGCATTAGCAGGACACAAGTGCCCTGCAGACTCCAAAGTTGTTACAACGCAAGCAATAGCACCTTGGTACAGCTAACTGTTGTAATTCAGCACCTTAATTTCTACTGTTTTGTCAAATTAATTTGCCTTATTCTTTCAAAGAGTGTACTGTGTGGAATGGGGGAGTTACACATTGAGATCATTCATGATCGAATAAGAAGAGAATATGGCATTGAGACTCACCTTGGACCACTACAGGTGGCCTACAGGGAAACCATCTTGCAGTCGGTTTCCACTACAGGTATCACATTCACACCTCGGCACAATATGCCAGTAATATCTTCACTTTGACAGGTAACAATTGCTTGTGCTGTATATCAGTGGTCATCAGTTTCTTAGAGGGCTCATCATTGATAACATGTCACAATTCCTCTTCACAAGGATATACTGTAGGATGTGTGTTCTGCAAAATGACTGCAGTTTTTTTAGGTGTCCCAAATCACGTGTCAGCATTTCTGCCTGGTGTTCATTCCAGCCAATATTTATGAAAGTATGGATTGTTTCTTTTTTCTGTGTCTGTTAGTAGAAAATGCTTTCGTTTTTTTTTCATTTCCCTACCCTCTACAGAAGCTTGACCCATTCTAATCTGCTGCAGAGCCTGCTGTTCTGAAACTATTCCTGAGTGTCGTTGTTCTCCTCTGTCAGACACACTGGACTAGACTGACACCTAGACCTGACACCTAGTGACAGTTGAGCTGGGAGTGAGCCCCTGTGCAGAGGGTAGCTCCACTGCTGCCCCTGCCATCAGCTTTGAGGACAGTGTGGAAGAGCAGCTTCCTTTGGATGTGAAAGAGGCAGTGGAGAATGGAATACAAAGTGCTTATCTCCAAGGTAACGGGGCTCTTAAATGGATTTGGGCTATCAGTGACAGGCAGTTTTTTCTGGTTATTGAAGCACCATTATTTGGGTCAGTTTCAGATTCTGATACCAAGAATGGTTTCCAATATAGAGGATGTGTACTATAGCATGACAAAATGTCCCAAAAATGTTTATCCCATTTGATATTGCAATAATAAAGTCATGTATGTGAAGGCTCACCTTGAAGCATTATTTTTAAGCACTACAGTTTGCATAAACTCTGGTTGTTTACATATCTTTTGTTTTGAACAACTTTTCATTTAACTTCTTAAGAGTCAGTAGTGGAGATCAAGTTCTGGTGCTATGGTGTCAATTTGTACTGACGTGTTTGAAATAGTGATGTACATTCTGTACATTTTATAAGTCCTCTAGAATTATACTTTCATATGTTATGCTGTCTAATTAACTAAGGTAAGGAGTATTTCATATTTATGGTGTATACACAGCTGAAGAGAGGTTCTGAACTACTCAGCTTGAATTAGGTAGTGTTAAATGATGATGTATGGGTGTAAAAGCTGGACCCTGAAAAAAGCTGACCGAAAGAGGATGGATGCTTTCAAGCTATTGGTGCTAGAGAAGACTGTTACGGATACCATGGACAGCAAGGGTCACCAATAAAGAGGTTCTGGAGTGCATCAAGCCAGAAATCTTGCTTAGGGAAAGATCACCAGGCTCCGGCAATTGGAGAAAGCAAATATGCTTGGAATGGTCAGTGGAACAAGAAGACGAGGCCACCAAAGAACGCGGTGGCTCGACGCCAACAAAGCGGACACTGGTTTAGGTATAGAACAGCTGAAAGGGAAAGTCCAAGACCGGAAAGCGTGGCGAGAGATGGCCTATAGAATCGCCGAGAGTCGGATCCGACTGACCGGATAACATCATCATCATCAAATGATGATGTGGATGTGTAGGTGCACTGTCAAAAAAGCTTCTAAAAAGCTGCAATTTTACTTGTTTGTCCATGTGCTTTCTACATATGCAGCCATTTCCTGATTCAACCCGTTTGAAATCATGATGGAAGGCTCATTTCTAGAAAGTAGTCCCCAAAATGAATAAACCGATGAAAGAAAACATGAGAGAAATATATGTAGAAAGAAAAGTCATTGCTTATTGCAAGACAGAAATTAAAGATGCAATTGTTTAATGTTCTGAGTAGCCCAGGGCACAATACATAGAGGTTAGAAGTGTTGTGCTGTTTTTTACAATTGGCTTTGTTAGACCAATATGCTAACAACAAAATCAGTTTGGTTTCTTTCAATTTGATTTAAAAATACAACTCAAATATCAAATGCTATATTAAATGTTTATTGCTGCAATTTAGTCTTAATCTATTCAAATTTATCGATGAATAGACGGGCCAAAAGACGGGGTTTTTAGTGACAGAATAAATGTTTATATTTTTTATAGAACATTTAAGCTTGTCTGTCTTTCAGGTTTCATTACAATATGGGCTTTGTTGTTTAAAAACATGTTTAACAAAGTATTCATCAGGAAACAATGGAGTGTGATTGGAGTGAGCATTTCTTTACAAAAATGACTTTTCTTTTGTTCATCTTTCTCACAGGGTTACTGCACAGTCCTTTGCGCTCTGACATCTGGCACTGCCACCTTCACACTGGAACTGTCCAGCTACGAAGCCATGACTGCCCATGATCAGAACACCCTTCTCAGCCGAATGACAGGAGTGGCATGAAGCCTTCAGCCAAACATGTTTGAAACAAGGAGTACAAGAAACTGTTTAACTCTTGAAAGCACCAGGCTCATACAAAATGTAAACTGGGCTTTGTCTTTTAAGAAGGGGTTGAAAAGACCTGCATTTCCTTTCATGTGTTGTCATCCATTTTGGTGCAGGATATAACTTTGGAAACACACTAAACTGACTTCAAAGTTTGGAATTACCAGCTAAAATTCTCTTAATAAATTATGTACAAAAGCTCTAAGAGTAGGATAGGTGATTGTTATGGATAAATTAAGATCTACTGAACAAAGTAACATTTTACACACATCAATACAAAATTAAAATGCAGAAGCATTAAAAACTACCCCAAGAAAGCTAGTGCCTTCTTCTTTCAGTCTTATTTCCATAGTGGAGTCTTAGGTCATGGTTGAACTGAGTTTAACGGGATATATTTTAACATGCAATATTGCCAGGGCTGCAAATATCAGTACCTCTTCCAACAGGAGACACTTTAATGTTCAAATGCGGGACTTTCTGGGTCACAAGGGTCGGCTGGCAACCGTACTCGCCTCAAAAGCAAAGGAGTCCTCACGCGTCATTCTGTTGCGGTGGGAGACATGAGTGAGCACAGTGTTGATGAGCAAGTTGCTCAAACCTAACGTTTCCGAAGGGGTGGAACTGCAGTACGGGAATAATCACGAGGGTGGAGCATCGATAGTGTTACACCGAGATAACAGATTTGCAACTTTTTTTTTAGTCAAGAAGCAATGCAAAGAAGAACAATCTCCCACTCCTCCTCACTGAAACATTCACCGCAGTGGCAGCTCCTCCACCTTCTTCATCTCAAAACGCGACTCTAGCTCCACAAAAAAGATGAACGAGGTCGGATTTTGTAATTGGAATTGCATTTTCCAAATTCCAAAGTTGCAAATTTATTTTTATTTCTATTAATAATGTTTAATCTTCGGGTAAAATATTTGTTTCACCGGAGCATTTGTTTTCAATTAACCTGAACGTCATTTTCGCAGATCGCGTTTTATATAGGTCACGTGCTCAATCTGTAAAGCGCCACGCAGCGATCAGCGCGTCATCTCTGAACTCACAATTGCATTATTACTGAGAGAGTGACGGATTGCTCAAGGGGTTAAAATGATCGTAGTTTCTCATAGGTTATTGCTTTAGCTCATTCTCTTCGTCAGGGCATATATAAAATATATAAAAAAAACGTATTGTACGCCCGGTAGTAATGGTCAAGAGAGTGGCAAACTATTGCAGCAAAACCTTCCCGGATTAGGAATACCGCAGCAAAGCAGAAAGGTACCTATAGATTTTAGGAGTAGTTACAGTACCCTTTAAGAGAAGTTGCTTTCATTGAGACTTTATCTGGTATAACATTAGTGTTTCACTATTTTTCTATTAGTTAGAAATAGTCTGGTATAATATTTTTAAAGTAAATTAATATGACGTGCGTGTAACACAAGAACAGTAAACTATGGTGCAGAAAAAAAACTTGCATGGCAGCGACAGAGTTTTATTTTTGTGCGGTTACTGCGCATTTGCAACCCTGCAACTTGGTAAAGATCAGGCGAAGTGTATTTTCTGAATTGGACTGCTTGTTTCTACACTGTGTAACCAAAGTGGTAAAAAATACTGTTTTTTTACATTGGGTGTCCGCGGAAATCTGTCGATTTTCCGTTACGACCAGCTTCAGTAAAATGTCGTGCAAACGGTGCCCTTCTACACGCTACTTTGTGCAGAAGGTATGCAGAGGAAGAAGCATGAGAGCACCAGAATGAGCTCCCGTTTAACTATCCTGAAAGCAACGAATTCGTTTGATAAAAATCGATGTGTATATCAATGAAGATGTAAATTTGTACAGTTCAAGATTTGTACAAACTTGTGGGAGGGCATGGGGGTGTAGCGACGCTTTCCAGCACGTGGTGAACCGATGCGACCGCCTGTAAGAGATGGAAGTCGCAAACGCATCACTGTCCGAGGATCGGAGCAACAGAAACGTTTTTTTCAAGCGAAGCAGTATCTTCATTCATATTTTTATCAATAGAAATACAAACATACCCAAAAACGATATAAAAAAACAGTGGGGTGTGAATTCGAGCACTGGTCTTGTTACTTTTGAATGTGTGCTTACTTTATTCACCTACTGTAAGACGTTTTTTTTACACCAGAACCACACATCGTATTAAGAAAATACATCTTTCCCGTTAAACATCTAGTAGCCAGTTCTGTCTAGTTCTTCTTGTGCCAGTTCTTCTAGAAAACGTCACCCATGTCATGAAATACAGTACATACTCTGTATGCACAATCCGTATCTCTACTGAATTTCTTTCAGACTTCAAAGTACCTTTTTTTCTTATGTTTTATGGTCCCAATAAATTAATTCCCTGATCACACTGTCTTTTCTTCTGATATTGCCAAGTTTTTGTCCTCTCTACCAGATTATGAACAGTGCATGATAAGGCTTTCTAGTAGTCTCACCTTGTAGTCTGTTTTCAGATCTGACCTTAAGACCCTGGCAGTCACATAGATCTTATGATGTATTCTGCATGTTGTCTTCTGTATATTGATTTATTTGGTACAATGATCTCTCCTGAATGTGCACTTTCCTAAGAAACAATGTTTTCTGAAAACTGCTATGTAAAATAAAGATTAATAATCGGTATACATATCACATAGGTAATATCAATCGCCAGACAGGATTGTAATATAGGCATCTGGGTGTTTATGATGATTTTTTCATGTTAATTAGAACAATAAAATTACAAACAAAATGTTTGGGTATAAAACAAGAAGTGTGTAGCTTACTCCCTTCAGCATTGAAGCAATACATAAGGTTTGCAACAGGAGTAAAATCTCATTTATAATACTGCATTCATTTGTATTCACTATACAGTACCTCTAAACTTACATTAGGTAATTAAATGTTCAGACTTTTATAGTTCAGTCGATTGGTAAATCCATAAAAATGAAAGATGTGAGAGATATTCTAGTTTTTAAAAATCCAAGGAGTGTAGATAGATAGGGTCAAGCAGTTTTTGTAGCAAAAGAGCCACAACTTGAAACTAAAAGAGAATTAATTCTTGAAACATGCCGTGGTATTGATGCTTCAATAAAATGGCTGGGCTGCTTGTTACTTTGGAGAGCTGTGGGTGCTTTCAACAGGATTCCTAGTTAGGTGTCTTAAGGCCCAATCTGGGCTCCTTGAAGTAGCAGCTAGAAATGGGATCTATATACAGTTAGGGGTGGCTTCTCTTTGTTCTTCAGATTACAATCTGTATGTCTAATATTTTTTTAAAATCATCAAGGAGCTGAGTTGCATTAACATTCATCTTTTATAAACATGCTGCTTATAAACTCTGCAAGTACAAATCAGCAAATAGATAATGTTAGCAGTAATTACAGCCCCCTATTACTGCTTCTCCAGTTGTAAATTATAGAATAGAACTGCCTGCTTAGAGTTTGCTGCATTTTGGTTTATGAAATCATTAAGAAGAGATTTAGGACAGTCTATACAGGTCTGAATGTTTGTAATCCCATATTTTTCGTGTTTGATTTATACATTCCATTACATCTGTCAATATGCGATGTTACTATTGTAATGCTTGAGTTGAGTACATATAACACATCACAACTCTTTGAGGAGTTTTGCTTGAGTGTCAGTTTTAATACTTGTCATTTTTAAAGTAGCAAATCAGAATAGTTTGTAATGAAAACTGTGTTAAGTAAGTAGACTGGATCCAGTGATATCACTGTCCAAATTTGGACATGTTATTGAAGCAAACAGGATTTTACTGTTTGGACTCCTTGGAAGAGAAGGAGATTACATAAGCTTCTACTGTTCTTGAGTCCTCAGGTTCATGTTCTCCAAAGAAATGAAAGTGGAGATGATGAGCTGAGAACTGTACTTAAATTGAATACAAATTATCACTATATCAGCTGTCTGTCAACATAGTAACTAAAACTGATCTACATGTTTTAAATGTCTCTTGCACTCTTTCTACATAAAATATTTAAGGATATTCAGATTCAATTACAGTACATGGAAATGATAAAATATGTAAATTAATAAAACATGCATTTGCTACAAAAACTGCTGTTTTTCTGGAAATCATACATTAAGCATTAACAAGCACTAAGAACTTCATTGTTCCTGCCTCTCAGATGGACAGAGATCCCCGGTCTCCCCAACTGACTGGCTCCTCTGAGAAAGACCTGCAGTTCACTAGAACAATTAATATAAGTCAGAAAAATGCCAAACGTGCCAAATGCATTGGTAAGTACCTGATTTATTTCTAGACTTTCTAGACTATTAATTTCAGGCTGAGTAATGAGTTGAGAACTGTAGTTATCAGTGTGTATACAGTCTATTTTGAATTCTTTAGCTAATTCTGAATCCAGAGAAAAAGGAGTAATTTAGGCTTGCATTAACTCCACCAAAATCATTCCAAACATTTCTGTCCATGGTGTGGTAAAGGAAAGTGAAGTACATTTCCCTCCTTGTGTGAGGAAAAAGACATGTGCTCCTGGTAGGGAGTAGTCTGTGTCAGTAACATGCAGTATGTTGGCAGGGCTGGAGGAGGTGAAGTGGGTTGTGGGTGTGCAGTGCTATATGCATGAAACACCAGGCACATTGAGAGGTCTTGCATGATTAGCAGTTGCTGAACAAAAAGATTTTCTGCTGTCCCTGTCAGAGCTGAGGATGTGATCAAGATAAATTGAAATTAAGACTAAATTAACAGAGCTTTGATG